>NC_056739.1:816417296-816717296 GCF_019279795.1 Protopterus annectens
GTACTGATTCTTGGATCCATGAGTACTCCATCTGTTACTTTGCAGACTCCTTTTCCGATCCGATTTTTGGTTTTGTAACCCCAGGATCTTGGTTTCCCGTGAGAGTACATGTCTGATCCTTAGAAGCTCCTTTCTTCAACTCCGACTGTGTCCCTGACCAGCCCTACATTGTTTATGTCGGATCAGCTTGGGTCCTGGTTCTGAGACGGCACAGACTCTAGGGGTTGCCTTCAGCTCCATCTTTAGATTCATCGCTTCCGTTTGGGGCTTTGGCCCTCAACAGCTCGGGTCCTGTTCCGTCAGGAGGCTTTGGATCAGTGGTTGATTCTGCTGCCTCTCCTCCAGTGACTTTGGTTCCGAGGGAGAGGGTTTCCATGGGTCCGTCAGCCTTCTGGGCTGCAGAAAGGGCCTTCTCTAGGATCAGAGAGCCTTTTCACACCCAGGGTCTGACCCATCCATCAGATCTGAGCACTGACCCATCACTCCTGCCATAGTTCAGCCTGCCCTGAAGAGTCTCCAGACTGCTTCCCCTCATGGAGCCCCCCTTCTTCCGATACCTCCCATGAGCACACCGTGGAGGAGGTCCCTCGAAAGAGAAGATGTAAAAGGAGGGACATAGACTTCTCCATGGAGTCCGTCACAGAGGACACGATTTCAGTGCGGGAAAAGGATCTCCCCGATCACCACCCGATGATGTTTTTCAGACATATCCTGGAACTCCATAGGCAGAAAGGTGGCTTGTCCTTCCAACCTCCTACTTCTGAGGAATCTGTTCCTGGAAGCTTTCGGTGCAGGCCCGTTTATACTTCCTGGGCTTCTCCCCCTGTGGATGAGCTGATGGATTTAGTTTCCCACCAGGCCTGGAAGGAACCAGACTCTGTCTAGCCTATTCCTAAGCACTCCAACAGGTTCCTTAGCCCCCCATTGGAGTAAAGACGTTCCAGTAGATGCCATTGTTGCAGCAGCCACAAAAAAGGAGCTAGCAGAACAAAGCTCCAGTGTCCATCCACCAAAGAAGGAGTCTAGGGTGTTGGACAGGCGTGGAAAGTGCATTTGTGCCTCTGCTACTTTCGCACTGAGGTTGTTAATTTATTTGTTACACTTCACACGATTCCAGAAAGACCTGATTGTAGTTACCAAACTCTTGCTGAGACCATGTCTGTATAGGACTTGGACCCCAGCTGGCTATTTTTTCGTACCTTGCAAATTCCTCGAGGTTGATTTCGCATACAGTGGAAGGCACTTCACAAGCAGCCAGTGCAGGCATAGCCATCAGGAAACGTGCCTGGATGTGGCTTTGACTTTGTGGAACCCTTCAAGGCATCATTTATCAGTGTCCCTTTGGTTCCCCTTTGTTTGGACCATCCATGAAAGACACACTAACCCTCCTGTAGGGATCAAGTTTTCCTCCCTTCAGAGGACCTTCTGTAGGAACCAGCAAGGAGGGAAGAAAACTTGGTTTAGGAAGTTTCAAGGATATTTCCAGGACCCACATGGAGATGCATCCTCCAGAGGCAGAGGAGGAGGTTTCCGCAGCAGACACCACCCCAGAGGCAGGGAAGTCTGCAAAATCAGGGTTTCAGGGAGCCTTTTTCCCGACAAGCCCCATCAGTGCTCCTGAAGCATTGCCCAACTGTTTATCTCCAGAGGCAGTCGGGGGTCAGCCCTCCTTACACTTGGATGCCTGGACAAATGTAACAAACAATGTCTGGGTGCTAATAATGTCCAGAGGTTATTACATTCCCTTTTCCCTACCACTTTCAAGTCCCAGGAGGAAACTCCCTGATGTACCACCCAGTCAGACATGGTATGCAATTAAATTACTTTTTTTACAAAAAAAAGGGGGGGGGGGTTTAAGAGCTCCTGACTGAACAAATAGGATTCAGAACTTATTCTCACTTCTTAGTGCCAAAGAAAACAGGGGACCCGAGACCTATTCTGGACCTCAGCAAATTGAATCAGTTCATCAAGAAGTTAAAGTTCCAAATGGTTATGGTACTGTCTAATCTGATATTGTTAATCCTCATTCATTTCTTACGCATGGGTATCGGTTCCGACCTCGGAACCGAGCTGGCCATTTTCCAAGTTCGCTTCAGCTGCAAACTCTCAAGCTAAACTCTTACCCATAATTCCCCTCTCCCTGTTACCTCAGATTTAGTTTGCCATGTTGCCATTCAGTCATGTCAAGCTGCTTCTCTTGAGCTAAGTATAGTTATTTGTTGTCAGAATAGTCCTTTATATAACTTTTTCTGTCAGAAAAGTTTTTTCCATTGTCTCTTACCCTATTGCATCTAGCGACCATATTTTCTCGAGTTTTTCTTCTCTTTTCTCTACACCTTTTACAGCGAGGTATTTCTCTCCTACCATCGTTGGTAATCTTTTTTTCATACCTTCGGGTATTCTTTTGTACCATTGCTGGTACCCTCTCTACTATCCCTTTTTCCTATCCTAGCAGATAAGAAAGGTAGTCCCGGTTTTAAAAGGTGTTCTGATTGTGTACACATATTACCTACATCTGATGCACACTCTGTGCGTTGTTTGGGGGTGTCCCATTTATCTGTTGACCCGCCCTGTACTATCTGTTAGAAAGGAAAAACAAGTTGTTGCTAAAGGGACTTCTTAAGTTGTTGCTGAAGGGACTTCTTAAATCTCCCTTTTCAGAGGCTATTTCTGGGTCGGAGGCCTCAACACCTCCTAGAGCCCATAAGAAAATTTTGGATGCTCCTACTAAGGCCAAGTCTTTGCCTTCGTCCCCAGCTGGGGACTCTCGCCAACCAAAACCTAAACAGGCTAAACTTTCCGCTCCGGAGCTCACATTCTGCACCAAGGCCTTCGGCTCCATTAGTGATCTCTGCTCCATCTTCTCCTGCAGCCTTCACTATATCGACACCAAGGGGCTCCTCGGTTCAGACTATTACTACTAATGTATCTGCACCGACCGCTCAGTTGGCACAGACCTTGACCACGTCAGCTCCAACATCTTACTCTGAACCGACGCCTCTGTTGTTGGCTCCGGCTTCGGTATCGACAACCACTTTGGCACAGATCCTTGTGTCTGTGCAGACCATGACCTCTGCACCGATTACTTCCTTGGTGCAGACACCCGTAGTCCAGTCTGTCTCGGCACAGTTGTTCTCGGTGCGTACTGGTGAGGTGGGCATAGTTTGCTTCTTCTGTGGACAGGCCTGTTTCTCCCTCAGTCTCCATGAGGTCCACTAGAAGCCTTTCCGAACACGATGTGTTGCGTCTTGTGGATCAGGTGCTTTTGGCCAGAGGTATCACCCCCCCCCCTCGACTTTCCCTCCCTTGGGAGGTGATCAGCCATCTCCAAAGACCCCTTCTTATTCTCCTCCTTCATTGCCTTTGAAGTCCATGGATATAGCACAGTCTTCCCCCTCTGCGGTTCCCTTTATGGATCTCACTAAGGAACCGCAGTTGCCTTCTTGGCAGGAGAGTTTTGCTACGACCCAGGATGACAGTTGTGACATGTGTAATTTGCTGCTCCGCAGCCATCCGGGGACTCTGAGTCGGCACGCTGAGCCACTTAGGGGAGGGGTGACCCCTGTTCTGGACATTCACTCCTCTTCAGGTGGACCAGCTTTTCAACTGATGGAAAAGGCTTTCTCTTCTGCTGGCGATACTGGACTGTCTATCCCCCCGCCCTCGTCTGGTACACTGGTTTCACAAGTCGCACCTAGCGGACACCGGGTGCAAGGGCCTCAGGACATATTCCCACAGGAAACCCCTTTTCCGCTGTCTTCCCCAGCTTCTCCCTCTGAGGAAGTACACCGAAAAAGTTTGTGTAAGAGGAAGCACGTGGACTCCACAAAGGAGTCCCTCACTGAAGAGACAGACTTTGATGAGGGGGAAGGATCCCCTTGGTCACCCTCTGAGGGTATCCTTCAGTGATATCCTCGAAATCCTTAGAGAGGTGACTGGCAGCCCCCTAATCTGACCTCTGAGGAGTCTCTGTTCCTGCAGGCTTTTCCCGCCCGGCCCCCTACCTCTTGGGTTACTGCACCTGGTGATGAACTTGTCCAGCTCATTGTGCAGCATGTGTGGAAGGCTTCTGACACAGTCGAGGCTATTCCCCAGAGGCCAGATAAGATTTTGTCACCTCCTGCTACGGATCCCCATTGGTCAAAAGGTCTTCCTGTGGATGCTTTTGTGGTGGCGGCCGCAACAAAAAAGGATCTGGCAGAAGAAGAAAGCCAGACTGTCCATCCGCCTAACAGAGTCCCAGGCCCTGGACAGGCTAGGGAATCGCACCTTTGCATCAGCGACCTTTACTATCGGGTAACTGAATTATATGGCACACTTTACTAGGCTTCAAAGGGATCCAATTTCCGAGCTCTCTGAAACCGCTGGTGCCGTGTCTGAGGTCCGTGACAGTGGCCTCTCAGCTGGCCACCATTGAGTCAATATCTAACTCCTCTATGCGACTGATATCTCGCGCATCAGAAGGAGCAGCTAGAGCGGCAGGTTGAGCTGTGGTCTTGAGACGACACGCCTGGATGCGCTTGTGCAATTTCACAGAACCCTTTAAGGCTTCCTTAACGCTCCCATTGAGGCCTCTTCGTTGTTTGGACCCAAAGTTAAAAGCACAATGGCCAGATGTGAACAGGGCGGTAAGACCCTTTCTGCCTTAGGTGTCCGTTATTCTTCCCCTCAACGTGCTTTCTCCCGAAACCAAAAGAAATCTCAGGGTCCTTTTCTGTGAGACACAGGACGAGTTCTCCCCTAGAGGCAGAGGGTGAAACTCACAGGGAAGACTGTCCTTTCGGGGCAGAGGGGGTCCGCGTAACCAGGGTTCCAGGGAATCTTTCCCTGGCCAGTCCTACCAGTGCTCCTGAAGAGCAGCACAACTCCTTTCCTCTGGAGGTGGTTGGGGGTCATTTCTCCTTGTACCCTTCTGCCTGGCTGATCATCACCACCGATTCTTGGGTACAAAGGATTATAACCAGAGGATGTTATGTGATCCTATCTCGCCTACATTCTATACTGATGGGCTCGGAGCCGATCCCTCTGTTCCGACTCGGCACGCTATGCTATAGAGCGAAGCCTCTTATTGGCTGAGCTATTCTCTATCCCAGGATGCACCACCGCTAATCCCCCAGATCTCGTTTGCTGCTTACAAGCTAGGACGTGGTCTCAAACTTGGCTGAGCTAAGTGCTGTTTTTTTCTAAAGTTTTCCTGTCAGGAAATTCTCTATTCTTACCCAAAAGCTGTTTTAACAGCTATTGTTGTTGTAAGAGTGTTTTTTTATATACTTTTGTGGTAAATTTGTGTGTTTGTTTAGGGAAAGGTTTCCCCGTTTAAGTTAGAGGGGCCTTCCCCTATTCATTAGCAGTTTCTGTTTTCTTTAAGGAGGTCAAGTACCTGTTTGAGTTAGAGGGTTCTTGGCCCTCCTTTTTGCTGTTGGTCATAATTGTATTGTACTGGTATTTTGATTATCGTTTAAAAAAAAAAAAAAAAAAAAAAAAACTTTATTGTTTAAAATCTGTGTTTTTTTCTGACTATAGAGTGTTCTTTACCACTGTTTTAGTGACTGTTTCAGAGACATTATGTCTAAAGAACATAGACCCTCAGGGTTTAAGAAGTGCACGAGATGCAGTTATAAAATGTCGATAACTGATGATCACTCCTCGTGCGTATACTGTTTAGGCGCCAAGCACCTACAGGAGTCCTGCAGCGTGCGTCACGCCTTTTCCTCTAGGGTCCTCCAAGAGAGGAAGAATAAATTAATCTTGAAAGGCTGATTAAACCCTCCTTCGAGGAGGCCTTATCTTCCTCATCCTCTCCAACTAAGAAAAAGAAAGCGTCGGCTCCGACCAGCCCGTCGGAACAGACTACTAAGAAATCCAGGCAGGCTTCTCCATCGGCTCCACGGACTTCGGAGCCGAGGGCGGAACGGTCTGCCTCGATGCCCCCAGTCTCGACTCCTCTGGTTTCGGAGCCGATGACTGGGGCTTCGAGAGGCGGGTCACCTTCATCGGCTCCACTGATTTTGGAGCCGATGAGGGTTGCTGGCTCAGACTCTTCCCCTTCGGCACCGAAGCCCTCCTCGGCACCGAGGGAAATTGTTTTGGGATCTCCCTCGGCACCGATATTGGTTGAGTCCATTCGGAGCCGGTCCCCCAGTCCTTTGGAGCCGATGGAGAAGTCGGTTCGGACCCGGTCGGTTTCATCTAGATCTTCCAAGATGTCTGATTCGGACATCGACAGGGTGCTCCTAAGACTTTTTCAGTCTCCTGTGTTCCAAAAATTAGTTTCGGCTCCAGCCCATTCGGCTTCGGAGCCGATGGCCCACCCTGTAGTTCTGGTTCCTCCTCCAACAGCCTCAGCACCGTTGGAGCCGGTGCTGGTGGAGCTGATGGAGGTTTTCGGGTCGGCCCCGACCCTTACTCCAACCCCGGCTCTCGAGTCGGAGTTCGGTACACAGACCTCCTCTGTCGGCCCTGGGGGGGGACGCTTCGGGACTGATGTTTTCGGTTCCAAGCCTTCCTCTCGGTGCGTCTGCTACGGGGGTACCGTCTGCTGTTGTGGCCACGGGGGTTGGACCTTCCCAGGATTCTGGTGGTCCGGCCTTCAGGGCCATGAAGAGTGCGTTAGCCAAATCTTCTTTGGCTACCTCCACGGTCTCACCGGCACCTTCCCTACATACGGAGACTGGGTCTTTGGCAGTCCCCCTGTCCTTAGACAGCGGAGCCCTGGGGCCTGAGGTCACCCCCACTGGGGGTTCCCTCCCTCCTGGAGGTCCCTCTGAAGCTTCTTCAGAGGAACCCCCAAGGTAAAGATCATGCAAGAGGAAGCACGTTGACTCTCCCGATGAGTCTCTCACGTCAGACACTGATCTTGATGATGCAGAGGGGTCCCCTAAGTCGTCCTCAGATGATGTCTCCTTTGCAGACATCCTGGAAGCCCTCAAACAACGAGGCGGCTGGCACTCCAAACCCCCTTCTGCTGACGAGTCGGTGTTCCTTAAGGCCTTCGGGGTTCAGCCCTCCGCCTCCTGGGTGTCTCCGCCCTTCGAGCTCCTAGATTTGATCTGTCGAAGGGCGTGGGAACATCCAGACTCTGTGGAACCGGTGCCTGCTCGCCCAAATAAATTCCTATCAGCACCACCAGAGAAGGAGTTTTTGACAAAAGGTGTGGCTGTAGATGCCTTGGTGGTGGCATCTGCTACCCAACAAGATGTAGCAGAGGCTTCGACGTCCGTCCATCCTCCTAATAAGGAGTCTAGGAGCATGGATCGGCACGGAAGCACCCTCAGTTCAGCGACCTTTACCTTAAGGTCCCTGAACTATTTAACGCACTTCACCAGGTTTCAGAGGGATCTGATCAAGGAGCTTTCAGATACCCTCTTGGGTAACCTACCTGAGCAGCTGGCCCAGACGGTTGGCTCTCAGTTGGCTACGCTGTCATCGATATCTAACTCGTCCATGAGGCTCATTTCATATGCCGAGGCGAGTAGAGCGGTGGGTACGGGTATTGCTCTACGGAGGCAAGCCTGGCTCCGCCTGTGTCATTTTGCGGAAGCCTTCAAGTCTTCCTTTGCCGATGCTCCCTTTGATGGGTCCTCTTTGTTTGGACCCAAGGTAAAGGACACATTGACCCGCTGCGAGCAAGAAGGTAAGACTTTAACTGCCGTAGGGGCACGATTTTCCACTCCCTTTTGGCCTTATCCCAAGGCTAAAAGAGGAGGGAAAATGTGGTTCCGTAGATCTCAGAAGTCTTATCCCTCACAGCAGGACGATCCCCGTTCTAGAGGCAGAGGAGGGGGAAATTTTTCTGGAAGACGCCGTCCCAGAGGCGGCAGAGGCCCCCGCAACACTGGAGACCGCGAGTCCTTTCGTGGCTCTTCAGCCTCTCACAATCCCTGAAGGATTGCCCGACTGTGCAGCTCTGGAGCCAGTCGGGGGTCGTTTTTCGAGGCAACTAAAAGCCTGGGAAGGTAACACTCAGGACCGATGGGTGCTTCGAATTATCACCGGAGGTTACGCCATCCCTTTTTCTCACTCCCCACCTCCGTCCAAGAAAATCCCGGACCCGCCACCCAGTCAACGGGAAATTGCAGCCTTAGAAGTCTCAAAGCTGCTTCAAAAAGGAGTCATCCAACCGGTCCCCGCAGACCAGATCGGATTAGGGACTTACTCAAGATTCTTTTTGGTGCCAAAAAAGACCGGGGACTTGAGGCCCATTTTGGATCTCAGCATTCTAAATCATTCAGTCAAAAAGTCCAAGTTCCGAATGGTCACCCTACAATCCATTCTCCCACTGCTGGAGAAAGGTGTTTGGATGTGCTCATAGATCTCAAGGACGCTTATTACCACATCATGGTAGATCAGGCGTCCAGGAGACATTTGCGCTTCAGCCTAGGAGACAGTCATTTTCAGTTCTGCGCGCTGCCCTTTGGTCTCACCACAGCCCCCAGGGTGTTCACCAAATGTTTGGCGGTCGTGACTACTCACCTGAGGAGTCTAGGATTCCAGGTGTTTCCGTATCTAGACGACTGGCTCCTAACCGCCACCTCCAGGCGTCTACTATTGCAGAACCTACTAGCCACAATATCACTGGGCACTTCCCTTGGAATCACCTTCAATTGGCCAAAGTCTGTGTTGCTGCCATCTCAACGCATAAGATTCATCGGAGTAGAGATAGACTGTAACCGAATGCGGGTCTATCTTCCTACAGAAAGGATACAAAAACCATACAAGCTCAAGTCCGAGCCTTGCTTCTCAGATCCAAAGCTCCAGCCAGGATGGTCTTGCAGCTATTGGGATCTGTGTCGGCCACGGTTCTTCTAGTCCCTCTAGCAAGGTTGCATATGAGAATTCTCCAGTGGCTTCTTTCGACACAGTGGTCCTTTCAGGATCTCCCGCTCAGTCACCTCATACGGATCACGGAAACCTGCAAACGGGACCTTTGCTGGTGGCTGGTGCCCTCCAATCTGGATCAGGGTCGACCTTTTGTTCCACCTCCTCCTATGGCCACTTTGACTACGGACGCCTCCCAGATGGGGTGGGGGGGACATTCCCTGGGCAGGTCAGTCCAAGGCAAATGGCGTTCAGAAGAGAGTCTTCTTCATATCAACATTTTGGAAATGAGGGCGTTGCTTCTATCTCTACAAGCCCTTCACGATTACCTCCCTCAGAGCGTAATTGCCGTTCACTCCGACAACATGTCAGTGGTCTGGTATCTGAACAAGCAGGGAGGAACCAGATCCTACTCTCTTTGCAGAGAGGCCATGAGAGTCTGGGAATGGGCAGTGGCGACCAGACGTTTTCTGATAGCAACTCATCTCCCTGGCAAATTCAACGTGATAGCCGACAGACTGAGCAGAACTATCCTCTCTCCTCACGAGTGGTCTCTGAACAATGCAGTGGCAACTCAGATTTTCAGCAAATGGGGAATTCCTTGTTGCGACCTCTTCGCAACCCCGCTGAACGCGAAGTGCAAAAAGTTCTTCTCCCTCACTCCAGCTCCGGGGGAGAGCCCTATGGACGGACTAGCCCATCCTTGGCCCACCGGCTTGCTATACGCCTTCCCCCCCAGTTCCCCTCCTTCCCAGAGTGATCCAAAGGCTCTCACTTGGGGAGCAAAATGATCTTAGTTGCTCCTTACTGGCCTCGTCAGGTATGGTTCCCCTGTCTTCGGAAATATGCACTGGACGGTCCATGATTCCTGGATCAGATCCCAGACCTATTAATTCATCAGTCGGGACTACTCCACCAGTCCCTTCACACTTTGAAGTTAACAGCTTGGCTCCTCCTCTTCCGACTATAGTCAGGAACCATACCTTAGACCCGAAGTCATACATATCTTATCTTCGCCCACAAGTCTGCCACTAAGAAATTGTATACTAGCAAATGGAAGAGATTTGCTATTTGGGCTCAACTCCGGGGTCTGGATCCCATCACTATTCCTGTATCGGAAGTCCTAAAATTTCTAACTTCCCTATTCAATCAAGGTTCTTCAGTCTCTACCATCAAGGTCCAATTGGCAGCTATTTCCAATTTTCATGAATCTATAAACCCACCTTTAATGAGCAACAGATTGTGTAAGACCTTCATGAAAGGTGCTGCGCTTTTACGACCTCCGATTTCTCGTCCTGCTCCTCCATGGGATCTCGATTTGGTGTTACGTGCCTTAACTTCCTCCCCCTTCAAACCGGCAGCAACATGTGATTTGAAATTTCTATCGTGGAAAACTGCTTTTCTGGTCGCGATTACTTCTGCCAGAAGGGTTTCAGAGCTTCAAGCTTTATCTGTAAAACCTCCGTACCTGTTTTTCACAAAGATAAGAGTATCTCTAAGGCCTAATCCATCCTTTGTCCCTAAAGTTTGTTCCAGTTTTTGCCTACAACAGTCATTAGAACTTCCAGTTTTTTTTCCAAAGTACTCAAAGCGGAATACATATTCCACACATTGGATGTCCACAGGCAATTGCGTTTTTATTTCGACAGGACCAAACAAACAAGGAAAACAGATCAATTGTTTGTGTCCTTTTCGGATAATAAATTGGGCAAAGCCGTCACAAAGGTCACTATTGCCAAATGGATCAGGGACTGTATTAGTCAAGCTTATTCCTCTTCTAATAAAGAGCTTACGACCTCTGTCAAAGCTCACTCTACAAGAGCTATGGCTACTTCAATAGCATTCCATTCTAAGCTTGCCGTTAGTGACATTTGTGCTGCGGCTACGTGGTCTTCCCCGCACACTTTCATTTCCCACTACAAATTGGATGTGGCATCTCGGGGGCGAGCTTCATTTGGTTCCACAGTGCTCAGGAGTGTTTTCCAGTGAGCCACCCAGGATTTAGGTGCTAGGGACGCTGTCCCATCAGTACAGAATGTAGGCGAGATAGGATCACATAACATCTTTTAGTTATGTACTTTTAGTTATGTACTCACCACAACTTTAGATGTTTGGGATTCATCTCGCCTACATTCCCAATAACCCACCCTCCTTCCCCCTGCCTTGGAGATCAGATGAGATCGGACGGTCCGAATTCTATTGTTTCGTCTTGAAACATCTGGCAATGTTATATAAACAAGTTGTGTGTGTGCATGAATGCGGACAAACAAGATCTGGGGGATTAGCGGTGGTGCATCCTGGGATAGATAATAGCTCGGCCAATAAGAGGTTTCGCTCTATAGCATAGCGTGCCGAGTCGGAGCAGAGGGATCGGCTCCGAGCCCATCAGTACAGAATGTAGGCGAGATGGATCCCAAACATCTAAAGTCATGGTGAGTACATAACTAAAAGTTATCATATACCCTTCGAAAGGGAAGAAGCAGCAGTAGAGATAGAAAAAGCTGCAAAGAAAGAGTCATCCAAGTAGTCCCTCCAGACCAGATAGGATCCGGATTCTACTCAAGACTATTTTTGGTGCCAAAGAAAACCGGGGACTGGATACCAATTTTGGATCTCAGTGTATTGAACAAGTTTGTACAAAAATTCCGGATGGTCACAATAGTCTAGCTTCCCGCTTTTGGAAAAAGACAATTGGATGTGCTCGATAGACCTTCAACATGCGTACTACCACATAAAAGTGGACAGGCCATCAAGAAGATTTCTGCACTTCACTACCAGTTCAGAGTACTGCCCTTTGGGACTCTCTGCAGCCCCCAGTGTGTTCACAAAGTGCATGGCAGTCGTCACAGCTCACTTGCGACTTCAAGGATTCCACGTGTTTCCATACCTAGACTGGCTCATTTCCGCCCCCACCAGACATCTACTGGAAGAAGCCCTGGCATACTCTCTCCTCGCTGCACAAAGGCTAGGCATAACCATAAACTGGCAAAAATCCAATCTCACCCCATCTCAGTCGACAGAATTCGTAGGGGTTATCTTGGATACAAAGAACTGCAGAGCTGCCATTCCAGAGCACAGAATTTTAAGGATAAAGCAACACCTGATTCCAATCCTTTCAAGGGAGAAATCCACAGCCCACTCTGTTCTACAGCTGTTGGGTTCCATGGCAGCCTCCATCACCATTGTCCCCCTGGCCAGGTTTCATGCGAGGCTTCTACAATGACTACTGCTCACCCAGTGGTATCCTTTTCAGCATCCTCTTTCAGCCAAGATTCAAGTAACCTACAGGTGCAAACAGGATTTAAATTGGTGGAAGACACAATATGTCACAATGGTCTCTCTCCTTCTCCCCCCCAGCAACCCAAGGCCACAGTGACCACGGACACCTCCCTGATGGGGTGGGGGGGCTATGTCAGGGACAGACAGTCCAAGGCACTTGGTCTGAACTGGAGGCCCAACTGCATATAAATGTTCTAGAGCCGAAGGCGGTGCTTCTGGCATTGCAAGCATTCCATATCCTGCTGCCTTCTGGGATGATTGCAATTCAATCAGACAAGATGGCGGTGGTCTGGTACATCAACAAACAAGGTGGAACCAAATCTTACCCCCTTTGTCGAGAGGCCATGAGGATATGGCAATGGGCGATGGCTACCAACTGCTTTCTTCTAGCAATGCACATTCCCGGGAGTTCCAAAGTGATAGCAGACAGACTCAGCAGGTGCATTCTACAACGTCACGAGTGGTCCCTGAATCCCTCGATAGTGGCGGAGATCTTCCACCGCTGTGGCCGTCGTTGCTGCGACCTCTCTGCATCCCCGACCAACTACAAATGCAGCAACTACTTCGTCCTGATTCCCCCTCTGGGGCAGTCACCCAGGGACGCTCTAGTCCACGATTGGCCCTCTGGTCTTCTTTGTGCTTTCCCACCTTTTTCTCTCGTTCCCCAGTTTCTGAAGAAAGCCCGCCAGTTGAAGAGCAAGGTGATCCTCATAGCACCATATTGGCCTCGTCAGATTTGGTTCCCCTTCCTTTGGCCTCGCCTACTAGATCGACCATGGGTTCTCCATCCCACTCCGGAGTTGATCTCACATCCACAGAACCTGATTCATCCCAACTTGAACAGCCTGAAGCTTACAGCTTGGATACTCCAATTCCCTTGATTGCCAGGCAGAATGATCTTTCTTTACCAGTACGTGACATTCACATTGCATCTCATAAGTCTTCCAGTAGAATTACTTATCTAAGCAAGTGGAAAAGATTTATCTGTTGGCTGAAAGATAAACAAGTAGATCCCTTCTCAGCACCAGTGCCGATAATACTAGACTACCTGGCCGACCTTTTCCAATCGGGTCTGTCGGCCTGTACCATTAGAGTTCATTTGGCGCAATTTCTAATTTCCATGAGGGTGTCCAAGATTCCTCTCTTATGTCTCACAAATTGTGCAAGACCTTCATAAACGGTGTGAATCATCTGAAGCCACCTTTTAGAGAACCTATTCATCCATGGGATCTGTCATTAGTTCTACAAGCTCTGACAATGACACCCTTCAAACCAGCCTCTTCTTGCAACCTCAAGCATTTGTCATGGAAAACCTTGTTTTTTGTCGCCATTACTTCTGCCAGACGCATCTCTGAGCTTCAAGCTTTATGCATCAGGAGTCCATACTTGATTTTTCATAGAGATAGTGTCTTTGAGAACTAATCCTTCATTTCTGCCAAAAGTGATCTTTGAAATGTCTATTAATCAAACCATTGACTTGCCAGTTTTCTTTCCCAATCATTCAAACAGAGGAGAGTATTACCTACATACCCTAGATATCCACAGGCAAATCTGTTTTTACTTAAGCAGGACTAGATCCTTTTGTAAATCTGACCAGTTATTTTTGGCCTTTTCTGGACCTAGATTGGGATCTGCTGTTGCTAAGGTCACATTAGCTAGATGATTGAAGGACTGTGTGACCTTCATTTGTACACAACGTAATATCTCGTTGCCTACTACCATGAAAGCTCCTTCAGCAAGTTTGGTGGCAGCTTCTGCTGCCTTCCATGACAGAGCTTCTTTACATGACATTTGGCAGCTGCAACTTGGGCTACGCCTCATACCTTCATCAATCATTACAAATTAGATTTGGCCTCCAGGTGAAGAGCTTCTTTTGGTTCTATGGTGCTCAGGAATGTCCTTCCATGAGAGCCTCCCAAGAATAGAGGTAGCTGGGGACTCTGTCCCATGCGTAAGGAATGAACGAGGATTAACAATATCTGATAAAGAAGTTATGTCTTACCATAACGTTCCATCTGCATTGTTGATCCTCATTCAGTCATTACGACCCCCCTCCTGTGGCTTCTAGTGGCTCTCACCATCCGGTTCTCTTAGGTCATTTGACCAGAGGTAAGCCTCTACCTTCTTTTGACTTGCAAACTCAATCTGAGGTAACAGGGAGATAGGAATTATGGGTAAGAGTTTAGCTCGAGAGTTTGTAGCTGACGCGAGCTTGGAAAATGGCCGGCTCGGTTCCAAGGTCGGAACCGATACCCATACGTAATGACTGAACGAGGATCAACAATACAGATGGAACGTTATGGCAAGACATAACTTCTTTTTCTGCCACTTTTACACAAGAACAATTGATGGCCCCTGTGCATCTTTTGAATGTGCACTATCGTATCAAAATCAACAGGCACTCCAGAAGACACTTCGCTTTCGGCTAGGAGCCAATCATTACCAGTTCAGAGCACTCCCCTTTGGACTTGACAAAGCCCCCAAAAGATGTTTACCAAATGTTTGGCAGTTGTAGCTGCTCACCTGAGGCTGAAAGGATTCCAGGTGAATCCCTAACTAGACGATTGGCTTCTTACTTCACCAACAAGTCATTGACTGCTGCAGTCCACGGATTACCTAGTAAAGATCTTCAGCTACCTGGGCATTAATATAAATCTGGCAAAATCAAACTTGACTCCTGTTCAGAATTTGGAATTCATAGGAATGCAGCTGGACAGAAGTACACAAGTGGTTTCACTACTGATGCACCACATAATGTCTGTAAGACAACAGGTCCAGGACTTTAGATCTTCCTTCCCCACCAGCGATGTTGGTTCTACTGGCTCTGGTGGTGGCTGCAATCATTCTAGTCCCCTTAGCAAGGTTCTTTGAGGGTTCTTCAGTGGATCCATGACTGTTCAATGGACCATCCTCTACCAGCCACAATTAACTCCCATAAAGTGGTCTTCGATCTGCAGGAGTCCTCTACAGTGGTGGATGCAATCAAATGACCTGTCTGTAGGCAGGCATTTTTCTCTTCCCCCTTCAGTAGCCACAGTGACCACGGAAATGTCCCTGTTTGGGTGTGGGGGGGGGGTGTCCAAGGCATGTGTTCATTCTCTGACACCAAACTGCATATCAATGTCTTAGAGATGAGAGAAGTCCCAATGTTGCAAGGCTTTCAGGACATTCTACCTCTGGGAATGATTGCAATTCATACAGACATGTCATTAGTCTGGTACATCAACAAACAAGGAGGAACCATTTCCTACCTGTTGTGCAGAGAGGTCATGAGAGTTTGGGAGTGGGCGATATCTTCAGACCATTTTCTAATTGCAGTGCACGTTCCTAGGGAACCACCGTTCTAGCGGACAGACTCAGCAGGTCCATTTTGATTCCTCACTAGTGGTCCCTCATCCAGTCAGTAGCAAACAGGATTTTCAACCGTTGGGGCCAGCCTTGTTGCAGTCTCTCTGCCCCTGAACTACACGTGCATAAAAAATATTTTGCTCTAATCCCCCCAAAGGGGGAGCCACAGAGGGATGCTCTAGTTAATGATTGGCCCCCAGGTTTCCGTTATGCTTATCCTCCTCTTTCCCGCTAATCCCAAAATTTCTACAGAAAGCCAGCAGGTTGAAGAGTTCAGTAATCCTCATTGCTCCTTTCTGGCCTTGTTTTGTATGGTTCCCCTCTCTTTGGTCACACGTTGGATACTAGATCCCAAACAGGATCTCGTAACTCATCCGTCTGACATCCAGCCCCCCAGTCTCCACACCCTAAAGTTGACAGCATGGTTTTTCCGCTTCCAGTAATTGTAAGAAAGTCCAGGCTCGCCCCTTACATCTGTGACATAATTCTGGCCTCTCTAGACTGCTTCCACTCAAAAGGTCTGTAACGCAAGTGAAAGAGATTTTCTACTTGGGCATCAAAGGCGAACATTGATACTTTCTCAGCACCCACTTCATCTGTCCTTTTTCTTGGTACTGTTTCAAGAAGCCAGTTTCCCTACCATCAAGCTTCATCTCTCTGCCATATCCAACTTTCATGTAGCCACACTGAGGAAGGCTTTGTATTTTTTCAGCCAGTCTGTTTTTGCCTTGTATGACATGTTATATTAAAACCTAATACTAGGTTCAAACACCACTGTGTGCTGGTCTTTGACTTTTCCATCATTAAGAAGAAATCCCTCCTTTAAGCCCAAGGTAGCCATGGAATCCAACATTATCTAATCAGTTCAGTTACCAGTTTTCTTCCCGAACTTTTCAGAACAGGAATAATATGATCTGAAGTAGTTAACTCCATTTGTCCATCAACCTGTTGGTATCGGATCCATATCGGATCCGAGCCTGCAGCTTCAAACAGCTAAGATCAGAGCTCCAAGCTCCTCCCTTTACCCATAATCCCCTGCCATCCCTCTCTGACCTCAGATCTCGTTTGCCGCGGTTGACTCAACAGCTTTGAACGAGTTCCAGGCGTGGGAGTTGGTCGTTCTGAGAGAAAAATGTTGTATTTCTAATTTTTCTGTAGTGTAAGATTGCTTGGTGTTTTGTGTGTTGCCCTTGTATTAAAAACACTTTAGTTTTTATATTATCTGGTTAATTTTTAGTATAGTTCATTCCTCCCCGTGTGTGTGAAGGCGTGTGTTGGGCCTTGTGTTGTAGTTTAACTGTGTCTGAGGCCCCAAAAACCTTTTTCCGTAAATGCACAATGTGGCCATAAGCTATCCCCGGCGGATGGCTGCACTCTGTGTTATTTGCCTTTGGGTTGACCACCTTTCCTCAGGCTGCACTATTTGTGCAGCCTTCAACGCCCAGGGCTGTAAAGGACAGGAGGTCGAAGCTGATTCTGGCGGGACTTTTGCACCCAGATTCGGCTTCGACCTCCTCTCCTTTGGTGGCACCTGCCGCGGCAGTGCCCCCTTCCACCCCTGCTCCACTGGCCGGGTCCCCACCTCCCACCTTAGGTCAGGAGGAGAGGGATGCTAGGCAGGAGAAGGAAAGACACCACAAGCGGCGGGCCGAGACTTCCTCCTCTGCTCCGCCGGCTAAACAAGCTGCTTCTCCCAGGGCTTCCGGGCCTTCTCCTTCCCGGCTCCATTCTCCTCGCTTCTCCCTGGAGCCAGAGGAGGAGACCCTTTCGCCTTCGAGGTCATCGAGGCTGCACTCCCGGCCTGCTCGGTGGCCTCCTCTAGGTCCACCCGAAGCTTGTCTGATGCAGATATGGACCGGATGATGCGTAGGTTCCTCCACGCCCAGCTGCAGATGGGAGTGCTCATGCCCCCCCCTGGGGGAGCTCGACCCCCTTTTTCTCCCCGATTGCTCCTTCTCCGACCCACTTTCGGGGTTCAGAGCCTTCGGATCCGGGTTGCATAGGAGCTGGTGGAGGTTCGGCGCAGGTAGTGCTTCGTACTTTGGCTCCGACCGCACCCTCGAGTTTGTCGGGACCCTTTTTGGATCCGAGCTATCGGAGCCGAGAGCTGAGCTTCGGATCCGGAGGGGTCAGTGTGTCTTCGGCTCCGTCTCGGTCGGAGCATACTGGCCCTTCGGATCTGATTGCTTCGGCCCCGATCTACATATCTGATCCGAGGGGGCTGCTCTCGGATACTAGAGAGAGCAGTTCTCCCTCTGTGTTCGATGTAGTGGAGAGGGTATTGTTGAGGGATTCCAGGCTCTGACTACGGGTCAACCCTGCACTCTCTGACGGGCCTACCTTCCATCACCCGGCCCAGGGACAGCCTGCGCCTACGTCCCAGGTGGTTCCCTTAGAGGAACAAGATGTGGTTGGTGAGGCCTCTTCGGACAGCCCCCCCCCCCCCCGAGGAAATTCCTCACAAATGTAAGTGCAAGAGGAGGCACTTGGACTCACCTGAGTCTTTGACAGAAGACACGGAATTAGGGGAAGGTTCCCCATGGTCACCCCTCGAGGACGTCTCCTTCGGAGACATTATGGAAATGCTTCGAATTAGAGGAGGTGGTCGGCCCAAAAGCCTTCCTCGAATGAGTCTGTGTTCCTGGAGGCGTTTGACACATGCCCATCTACCTCTTGGTTGTCCCCTCCCGCCGATCCCCTGGTAGATCTCATCACTACCAGGGCATGATGGAACCGGACACTGTTGAGCCCATTCCAAAGAGGCCGGATAAAATCCTTAGCCCCCCCCCCCCCCCCCACTGATAGGGCAGTATGGAGCAAGGGTGCTCCTGTAGATGCCATGTTGGTGGCGGCTGCCACCAAGAGGGAACTAGCCCAGGAGAGTTCCTCGGTCCATCCTCCCGACAAGGAGTCTCGGAAGATGGACCGCCTGGGGAAGCGGTTGTTCGCTTCAGCTACCTTCACGGTGAGGTCGCTGAACTATATGGCACACGTCGTACGACTCCAGCGGGATCTCATCAAGGAATACACCGGGTCGCCCCCAGAGTCCATGTCGACTGAGGACAAGGTGTTCTCAACTCGAATGGCCACTCTCAAGTCCATCTCGAACACTTCTATGTGGCTCCTCTCCCATGATACGGAAGGAGCTGCTAGAGCTAGTCGAGTGGGCGTTTTGAGACTACACGCTTGGCTCCGCCTCTGTGACTTTACAGAACCCTTCAAGGCGTCCTTCGCAAATGCCCCTTTTGATGGTTCTTTGCTTTTTGGCAAGACCGTCTGAGACAGCTGGTCCAGAGCGAGAAAGTCGGGACGTCTGCCATCTGAGTCCGCTTCTCTGCTCCCCAGAGGTCCTTCTCCAGGAACCAAAGGGGACAGAAAAAGATGTGGTTCCGGAAGTCTCAACAGTCCTGTTTCGCTCCGGACCCCTCGTCCTTCAGAGGCAGAGGAGGACAAGGTGGACGCTGGCCCAGAGGCAGAGGGGGACCGAAGAATTTCGGGTCGAAAGAACCCCTTTTCGGATTGGCCCGCGCAGCAGCCCTGAAGGTTTACCCGACTGTTCCACTCTGGAGGCAGTCAGGGGGTGTTTCTCGAGGCACCTAGCAGTTTGGGAGTCCATTACAACAGATCGCTGGGTGCTTCAAATCATATGCAGAGGTTACAAAATCCTCTTTCTAAATCCCCCGCCCAGACCCCGGAGCCTCCCCGATGTCCTACCCAATCAAAGGGAGGCAGCAGCCGCAGAAATAAAGCAGCTGCTAGAAAAAAAGAGCGATCCAGCACGTCCCCCTAGACCAGTCCGGATCGGGCTTCTACTCCAGGTTCTTTCTGGTGCCAAAAAAGACAGGGGGACTGAAGGCCAATCCTCGACCTGTACTTACTAAACTTGTCAGTGGCCAAAGAAAAGTTCCAGATAGTCACCATTCAATCCATTCTCCCCCTCGTGCAGGAGAATGACTGGATGTGCTCGATAGACCTCAAGGATACGTACTACCACATATTGATGGACAGACGGTCCAGAAGGTTTCTCCGCTTCCGGCTAGGAGCCAGTCACTACCAGTTCAGGGCCCTCCCCTTTGGTCTCACCACAGCCCCCAGGGTGTTCACCAAAGTTTTGGCAGTAGTAGCGGCCCACCTGAGACTCCAGGGTATACAGGTCTTTCTTTTCCTGGACGACTGGCTCCTGACAGCCCCCAACAGGCATCTACTATGTTCAGCCAGAGATTACTTCCTCCACCTGGCCTCTCGGCTGGGAATCACAATCACCCTCAACAAATCTTCTCTTCATCCAACCCAGATCTTGGACTTCATAGGAACCAGATTAGACAAACATATTGAGAGTCTTCTCAACTCCGGACCGGACTCATACCCTGAAGCTCCACGTACTGGCCCTTTTACAATCCTTGGCTCCTCCAGCGGAATTGGTTCTGAGGGCTCTAGGTTCCATGGCGGCCACGATCAATCTGCTACCTTTAGCGCACTTGAACATGAGAGTACTACAGTGGACCTTGCATGTTCAATGGTCCATCCTGCTACGGCCGCTGAGTGTACCTATCCCCCTCAGCAGGGCTTGCAGGAATTCCCTGCTCTGGTGGCTCCAATCACCGGGCCTCCAGATAGGGTGCCCCTTTTCTATGTCCCCACCTCTAACCACGGTGACCACGGATGCTTCTCGCCTAGGGTGGGGGGGGCACTGTATGGGCAGAACCTTCCAAGGCACGTGGACCCATTCAGAGACCTTATTGCATATCAATGTCCTAGAGATGAGAGCGGTGCTTTTGGCGTTGCAAGCACTCAAAGCCCTTCTTCCCTTAGGGACAGTGGCCATTCAGACAGACAACATGTCAGTGGTCTGGTATATCAACAAACAGGGGGAACCAGGTCCTACCCACTTTGTCGAGAGGCCATGAGAGTTTGGGAATGGGCGATCTCCACCAACCGCTTTCTCATAGCGACGCATATTCCGGGTTGGTCGAACATCTTAGCAGACAGGCTGAGTCAAACCATCCTCTCGCCATACGAGTGGTCTCTGAACCCCAGAATAGCAAAGCAAATCTTCCTCAAGTGGGGTCAACCTTGCTGCGATCTCTTCGAGTCTCCTTTGAACGCAAAGTGCAGCGACTACTTCGCTCTAATTCCCCCACCAGGGGAATCCCCCAGAGACGCTCTGGTGCATGTTTGGCCATCCTTTCTTCTTTATGCTTATCCCCCTCTTCCCCTAATGCTAAATTTCTTGCAGAGAGCCCATCTGTTGGGGAGCAGAGTAATCCTCATAGCCCCATTCTGGCCTCTTCAAACATGGTTCTCATGTCTATGGTCTCATCTAGTGAATCCTCCATGGATTCTAGATCCCACCCCGGATCCGATCTCTCACCCATTGGGTTTACCAACTTCGAACCTGGACAACCTCAAGCTCACTGCTTGGCTGATCCAGTTCCAGTAGTAATTAGAACTCCCGGTATCTCGTCCCCTGTTAAGGCTATTTTAGTGGCCGCTCATAAACCTTCTACGAGAAAGGTTTATAACAGCAAATGGAAACACTTTACTATCTGGGCGGAGCATAGAAATTTGGATCCTTTTACAGCTCCCATCCCAGCGTTGTTAGAATTTTTGTCGACTTTATTCAACCAAGGTGCTAGCTCTTCCACGGTCAAAGTCCAGTTAGCTGCAATTTCCCATTATCATGTGGGAAGTGACTTCGGTTCCCTAGCATCTTCCAAATTATGTAAGACTTTCTTAAAAGGCACCTTCCTCTTAAGACCTCCGGTGAACGACACAGTCCCTCCATGGGATTTAACTCTTGTTCTCCAGTCCTTGACTGGCCCTCCGTTTGAACCCGCAGCCTCGGTGGATCTGAATTGTACTTATCTTGGAAGACTGCCTTTCTCATTGCTATCACTTTGGCTAGAAGGGTTTCGGAGCTTCAAGCCCTTTGTGCCAAACCTCTGTACTTGGTCTTTCATAAAGATAGAGTTTCCCTCAGGACCAATCCCTCCTTTCTACCCAAAATTGCTTCTGAGCCCAATATTAATCAATCCATTAATTTACCAGGTTTTTTTTTCCAAATTATCAAAACAAGGGTGAATACAAATTACATTCTCTGGACGTACTTAGGCAATTGAGATTCTACTTGCACAGGACCGCTGAACATAGGCAATCTGAGCAACTCTTTGTATCCTTTGCAAGACCCTCTTTGGGCAAACCAGTATCAAAAGTTACATTGTCCAGATGGATTTCCCAATGTATACTTCTTGCATATAAGAGTTCTGGTAGACCTGAACCTGAAAGAGTCCACGCTCATTCTACCCCATCGATCTCTACTTCTGCTGCCTTTTGCTCCAGTCTCCTTGGACGACATTTGTTCAGCAGCCACTTGGGCTTCATCCCATACTTTCATTAACCATTACAAGTTGGATCTAATTTCCAGAGGGAGAGCATCCTTCGGCTCTGCAGTGCTCTGAAATATCCTTCCATAGGGACCCCCAAGTTTGTGTAGCTGAGGACTCTGTCCCACAGGTTGATGGACAAATGAAGTTAACTACTTCAGGTAAAGGTTATGTACTCACCATAACGTTCCATCTGAGTAGGTAAACTTCATTTGTCGGCAACCAACCCCCCCCCCTCCATCCCCCAACCTATAGTGCATCCTAGAAGGATTCCTTGTCCTTTTCTCCGGATAACACCAGGTTAGGAGTTGCAGGTGATCCTTTGTTGTAATATGCTGTTTTACTGTAGCAAACTCAATCTGAGGTCAGAGAGAGATGGCAGGGGATTATGGGTAAGGGGAGGAGCTTGGAACTTAGCTGTTTGAAGCTGCCGGCTCGGATCCGATATGGATCCGATACCCACAGGTTGCTGACAAATTAAGTTTACCTACTCAGATGGAACGTTATGGTGAGTACATAACTTCTTTTTTTGTATCTCCTAGATGTTCATAGGCAACTGCATTTTTTACATCCATAGGTATAGGGAATCCAATCAACTGTTTGTATCTTTTTCAACAAGCCATTCGGGTCAGGCAGTTTCAAAAATCACTTTAGCTAAATGGATTACAGACTGCATTTCCTTCATTTATTCACAAAAAGGGACTGAATTGCCTCTACCTCCCAAACCCATTCCACCAGAGCAGTGGCTGCCTTCTGCTTTTTTTTTTTCCCCCCAAGAACCTCAATTGATGAAATTTGTGCTGCGGCCACTTAGTCTAAGACTCACACTTTTGTCTCGCATTATAAATTGGGCATTGTTTGTAGGAGCAGGGCATTCTTTGGCTTGCCTGTACTCTGGCACATCCATCTTTGAGGGCTGCCCAGGAGTTATGTAGCTGAGGATTCTGACCTATGAGTGAGGAAGAATGAAAAGGACAACATCAGATTTAAAAGTTATGTACTTGGCATAATTAAGCATCTATGTTGTCTATTTTCATTGTTCCTCGCTTCCTTCCCAGCCATCCCCCGGTCTTGTGCCTTTGAGAAGTACTTGGAAGAAATTTAGAACTCGTGGGTGAGCCTCAAACCTTCTTCTCTTCTCTGTCCTGTTGCTGTAATCTCTTGAGTTATATGGCAGCAGACTCTGTCTGGGGAGTTAGGAGTATGGTGCATTATGGGAAGAGGGAGGACCTCGAGACTCTGATCTTAAAGTCTGCGAAAAGCAGCGGAGTCTGATCCGGATCAGAGACCCATCAGTGAGGAAGAATGAAAAGGGACAACATAAGTACATAACTTAATTCTTAAATATTTGTGAGAGTTCTCTGGCTTTTCTTATTAATTTATCAAGGTTCATCTAGTAAACCTTTCAGAATGTCTGCCTATGGATCCTTTCTTCTCTGTTTTTGTTGAAACAGATTATGTAGGAGATTTTACATAATGATGCCACCTAGAAAATAGCTTCTTCTTGGAATCTTAACTTTTTGCTGGAAAAGTTAATTGTCTCCTTTTCAGCCAGTTCATCAGGTGGGTTTTTAAGGTTCATAGATGTGTACTAAGTTAATGGCCCTGGAGCCTTTACAAGCCTAGCTCATAGGATTACCCTGGCATTGTGCCACCCGACCTTAGTTCCCAGTGTCTCTGTTGAGTAGAGCCACTGGAGTGCTCCCCAGGGTGAATTTTCTATTTTCTATCCACTCATCAAGATTTCATTTGAAGAGAGCCAGTGAGGTGCTCTGTTTGACATGTATAGGAAGTCTATTCCATAGCATTGGCAGTTTCTGGGTTATGAACCTGTCCCTCCAGCACGTTCTGTTAATTGTGGTAATGAGGTTAAGGTCTCTGGAGCGTGTGGTGTGGAGGGATTGGGATTTCTTTAGATGTAGCATTTCTAATGGAGCTGGGTCAGACATGGCTTTGTAAGTCGAGCAGAGATTGCATCTAAGTAGGCGACATGAGACAGAGAATAGTTGAGTTTTTTTAAGTCTTTCTATATAGGACAAGTGTTTAATGCCTAGGATCCTCTTTGTGAGATACTTTTGCAGCCTCTCCAGTTGTTGCAGGTGTCTAGTGAGGTACATGCCAAATGGGGCATTGGACTCTGGCATAATGAGGGAAGAGTAGAGGAAGGCAATGACCTCTTTTTCTTCCTGGATGCAAAACCCTTAGTAATGAGATGTCACATAGGACTTTCTGACCACAGTGGTAATGTGGTGATCAAAAGAGAGGTTGATGTCAACCTGTGTTCCCAGATCTCTTATAACGCCTTCTGTGTCAATGGACTACCACCGATGTGGTTATTCATGGGAACCAGATTTTTCCCAAAGGGGATGACACATTTTTTGACATTGAGCTTAGGGCCATGGTTCTGACTGCAGTCGTTGGTCTCAGTGAGGCCTTTCTGTAGGATGTCAGCATCACTTGGGTAGTTGATAATGGCTCCCAACTTGCAATCGTCTATGAATGCTGTCATCCAGGGTCCCTTCTTGTTGGCTTGGACTTCTGAGAAGGAGATTCCAAACAGGAGAAGACCCAGGACTGATTCCTGTGGGACTCGCTTGTGACTGGTCGGCAGTCTGACTTGACTCAGCTACGTTCACACTGTGGGCTCTATCTGTGAGTCAGTTTGCAACCTGTCTTCATCCACAGCTCTGGTGACTGACTCGAAGTTGACCAGGCATGATCTACCCTTCACAAAACCAAACTATGTGGGATCCAGAGTTTGAAGATTCCCTATGTCCTTGTTTATTAGGTCCATGATGATGCGTTCCATAGCTTTGCATATCACATTTGTCAGGCTAATGGGGCGATAGTTCCTAGGGTCTATAGTTGCCCCTCCTTTATGGAGAGGGATGACTCTATAGCAGTGCGGCATTTGGTAGGGACAAAGCCTGAGGTGAGGCTGTGATTGAACAAGGCATACAGATGAGGTGCCAGTTCACTCTGTAGTTTATGTAGAACACAGGGATATTGTCAGGTCTTATTGAAGCTGTATTCTTGGCCTTGGACAGTGCTGCTTTAACCTGTGCAGCAATAATACTGGGGCCTGGCAATCTACTAGTATTGTGATTGGTCCTTTGGGGGGGGGGGGGTAAAGTTGGCACTGAATCTGTCAGCCAGTATATTGGCAGTATATGTTGGCTCGGTATAGGAGGTACAGTTGTGCAGTAGCTCAGTGCAAATCTGTGTATTGCTGTGGCGATCCTTTACATAACTATAGAAGGCCTTGTGGTTGTCTTCACTGTCTGCTGCAATTCTGTTTTCATAGCTAGCTTTAGAGGGTTTGATGAGGGATCTCAACTTTTTGTTGAGGCTGATGAGGGAAGTTTTCCAGTCTTGGGACTTCACTTTATTCCACGTCAGTTTCCTCCTCTGTTGTAGAGTTTGTTTATGGCAGGGGACCACCAGATTGGCTTCCTTTTATTGGAGGAGAGAGTCTTGGTTCTGTTGGGTATGGGGAGATCCATGCATTTGTGTACGTGTTCGTACAGTGCAGTGGTGTACAATTCGGCAGTCTTGCAACTATTCTCCATTTGCATGAGTGACGTGAAGTTAGCCACCTCTGTTTTTAGGAGCCCGAAGTTCGCTTTAGAGAAGTTTTTCATGGTGGTTACCTTGGGGGGGGGGGGGGGGGATGTTGGGTTTCCAAGGTGATTAGTTTGTGGTCTGATCTAACCAGGGGGGAGTTGACTATTGGTGTAGAGCATTGGTCACCCATGTTAGTAATGACCAGGTCAAGGATGTTGCTAACTCTAGTGGGGGTAAAAACGAGCTGGTCCAAGGCATTGGAATTAATGAATTCCAGGAAACATTGGCAAGTGTTATTGGTACATGAGTAGTTTTCGCAGTTAATGGAGGGGTAGTTGAAGTTGCTTAGTATTGAGAATGTTAGGTTGGACCCTAATATTCTCCAGGGAGCTTAGGAATGTGGAGTGCAAGTCTTGGGACATGTTTGGGGACCTGTAATAGGCTGCGACCTGAATCGCTGTCTTACCCAATGTTAGCTGCACCTGAATCGCTGTCTTACCCAATGTTAGCTGCACCTGAAGTATCTCTGATGCGTTATGTTGGGCTACCAGTCTGGAGGTGTGCACATCCTTTATGAATATGGAAGCATTATCGCCTTTGGAGCTTCAGTCCAAGTTCTGGGGCTGAAGTGTGGAATGAGTTATAGCCTGGTAGTGCAGGGGTGCTTTCTGTTGCCTTGAATCAGGTCTCTGTTACAGCACAAATGTTGATGTTCTCCATTTTAAGGAGTGCTGTGAGCGAGTGCATTTTGAGAGTTAGACTTCTAGCATTGAGCAGCATGACTCTGACTGCATTTGTTTGTCGCTGTTATGGCGGTAATTTGGTCTTTGGATCACTGCCTAAAAAAGGTACTGTAGGGGTTGCAAGAGCCCTGGCCAGTGTCCGGAAGCCCAGGGGTGACAGATGCAGACCATCTCTGGCAAAGCATCGGGGTCTGTTGATCATATCATCCCAAGCAGATAGATACTGGATCCCCTTGGAATGACACCAGAAACTTAGCCAGTTATTGAAATCACATGAAAGTGTACTGCTAATTGCTCTGACATCTGCAACAGAGTATCTTAGTTGCAAGCTGTCATGGTGGGTGAACACTATCTAGTCTTCCATAGACACAGTCTCATTATGAACAAATCCCTCATTTTTTGCCCAGATTTGTTTCAGAATTTATTTTGACTCAAGCCTAGAGTCTCCCATTGTTCTGTCAAGGTCCACACAACCAGGGTGAAAGGATTCTACATATTCTGGATGTGCATAGGCAGCGTAGGTACTATCTTGACAGAACAAAGTCCTTTAGAAAAGCAGATCAGCTGTTATGACAGGACAAAGATTAGAGCCTTGGCTTCTACCCTGGCTTACTGCAAATGGGTAAACTCTAGAGGCAGTTTACAACCAGCACAGTCTTCTGTGCATGCTCTTACGAAGAGTTACAAATTGGATTCCTTTTCCATGTTCGGGACAGGCTTTAAGACCTTTCTCCAGGGGCATTTGGATCCTCCTCCTTCCTCCCAGGTTGGATATGCTTTGATAATTAACCCATATAGCAAAATGACACTGCTGCAGTAGCCTCGTCTGCCCTCCATCTCATCAATTCTGTGTATTTGTTGGGATGTAAAGTTTATCTGTTACTGTACAAAATTATTTGGAGTTTCAGGATGAGAACACACTTTCTGTATAGGTAAGAGTTCTGAAATTGTCTCTATTCATAGATAGGTACTAGGCTATTGACCCTAGGACAGAATTAAGCCTAGCCAAAATATTTCGGCTTTCGCCTCCCATGTGATTTAGTTACCTGCGCCTCTGTCGAGCAGGGCCACAGAAGCAATTCCCGGGGTGAAGTTCTTGTTCCCCATTCACTCATCAAGATTCCTCTTGAAGAGCGCTAATGAGCTCTGCCTCACATATATGGGGACCTTATTCCAGAGCAGGGGGAGTCTCTGGGAGACAAATCTGTCCCTCCAACAAGTCCTGTTTATTGTTGAGGTCAGGTTAAGGTCCCTAGAGTGTGTAGCTCGGGTAGATTGGGTTTTCCTTAGGTGAAGCATTTCCAGCAATTTGGGGTTTGACATAGCCTTGTATGTCAGGCAAAGATCACCTCTGAGTAGCCGGTATGCAACCGAGTACAGCCTGGTGGCTTAGGGCATCTGTTTTAGGCCAGTTATCTTCTTGGTGAGGTATTTTTGAGGCCTCTCCAGTTGTAGGTGTCTAATAAGGTACATCCCGAATGGGGCATTGTACTCAATAATGGGTCTAATGAGTGATGAGTAGAGGGGGGCAATAACTTCCTTTTTACTAGATGCAAACCCCTTTGTGATAAGGTGGGCCATGTGTAAGGATTTTCTAACCACTTTAGCAATGTGGTTGTCAAAGGAGAGGTTACTATCGACCTGGGTCCCTAGGTCTCTTATCACACTCTGTGTTAAGTGAGCTGCCTCCTATGTGGTAATTCGTAGGTACTTGTTTTTTCCCGAAGGGGATGACAATGCACTTTTTGGCATTTAGCTTGAGGCCATGATTTTGGCACCATGTATCTGTTTCAGTGCGACCCTTTTGAAGGATATCTACCTCAGTAGGAGACTCAATTATGGCACCGAGTTTGCAGTCGTCTGCAAACTTTATTAGCCATAGTCCCTCTGTATTTGCTTGTACCTCGGAGAAGTAAATACCAAACAGAAGTCCCAAGACTGAGCCCTGGGGTACTCCACTTGTCACAGGTTTGGAGTCGGACCTAGCGTTTCCTATTTTCACTGTATGGGTTCTGTCAGTAAGCCAGTTAGCAACCAGTCTTGTAATGTAGGGATTTATATTTAGGTTAGTGAGTTTGTCTATAATTCCTGAGTGGGGAATGGTATCAAAGGCTTTCGCAAGGTCAAGGTATGCTGTGTGGACCACCTTTCCCTCATCGATTGCTTTGGTGACCGTCTCGAAAAAGTCAGCCAGGTTTAGAAGACATGACCTGCCCTTTACGCAACCAAACTGGGTAGGGTCTAGGGTTTGTAGGTTCCCAATGTTGTTTGAGTTCCATGGCGATGTGCTCCATGGCCTTGCAAACGAGACTCGTCAGGCTGATGGGACGATAGTTCCCTGGGTCCGTCACAGCTCCTCCCTTGTGAAGCGGGACAACCGTTGCGTGCGCCACTCAGTGGGCTCATAGCCTGAGGTGAGGCTATGGTTGAACATGGTATTTAGTTGAGGGAGTAGTTTGTTTTGGAGTTCATGTAACACGCTGTCTGGTCCTATGCTGTGTTTTTTTGCTTTAGAAAGTGCCATTTTCACCTGGATGTCTGATTACGGGGGCAACGCAATCTTCTGGTATAGATATGGGCCCTGTAGGGGGTGCGGGTGGGGTAAAGTTTGCACTGAACCTATCTTCCAGTATATTGGCGATATCAGTTGGTTCCGTGAATTTCGAACCATTGTGCTGTAGCTCAGAGCAGATCTGAGAGTTGCCATTTAGGGTCTTGACATAGCTAAAAAAAATGCTTTGTGGTTGTCTTTGGTGTCTGTTGCGATTTTTCTTTCAAAGCTCGCCTTTGAGGATTTTATAAGGATCTTAGCTTTTTGCTAAGGTTGGTCGGGGAGCTCCTCTATTCCTGGGTTTTTACTTTTTTTTTTTTTTTTTTTTTTTTTTCTTTCTTTCTTCCTTCTGTTATAGAGCTTGTTTATGGCCGGGGTCCACCAGACTGGTTTTCTTTTTTGGAGGAATGGGTCCTGGTTTTGTTCGGGATAGCACGGTCCATGCACTCATATAAGTGCTTGTAGAGTGCTTTTGTATAGGCTACAGCAGATTCAGCCAAATTGTCATTCTGCATGGGAGTAACGAAGTTTGCCACCTCCGTCTTAAGTAGCATAAAGTTTGCTTTGGAGAAGTTTTTCACTGTGGTTTCCTTGGGGGAGGGGTATGTGGACATCGAGGTTGATGAGTTTGTGGTCTGATCTAACCAACGAGGAATTTACCTCGGGTATGGAGCACTTGTCCCCCGTGTTGGTGATGACCAGGTCTAGTATATTGTTGTCCCTTGTGGGGGTTGTTGATAAGCTGGTCCAGGGCATTTGAGTTCATATATTCCAGGAAGCGTTGAGCAAAGGTATTGGTGCTTGAGTAATTTTCCCAGTTGATGTTTGGGTAATTGAAATCACCCAGTGTTAGGGTGTTTGATTGAACCCTTATGTTTTACAGTACCTCAAGGAACGAGGAGGTGGGGGTCTTGGGGCAGGGATGGTGATCTGTAGCAAGCTGCAATCTGGATTGCAGTTTTGCCCATTGTGAGTTGCACTTGGATGATCTCTTAGGCATCATAGTTTGCAATTAGTCTGGAGGTGTGGTTATCCTTGATGAATATGCTTCCTCCTTTGGTGTTTTGGTCCAGGTTTTGTGGCCGAAATGTGTGGTATGAGTTGTAGCCTGGAATCGCTGGGGTGCTCTCTTGAGCCAGGTCTCAGTTATTGCACAAATATCGATGTTCTCCATTTTGAGAAGAGCCTCGAGTGAGTGCATTTTGAGGTTTAAACTCCTGGCATTGAGCAGCATTACCCTCAGTTTTTTGTCACGGGTACTTATGGTGGTGGGTTTGTCTTTTGAGCCTTGACTAAAAAAGGCACTATGGGGTGGCAAGAGCCTTGGCCAGTATCCTGAATCCCAGGGGTGACAGGTGCAAGCCATTTCCATTGCTTGTCGAACATGTCATCCCAGCCAAACAGATATTGGATCCCCCTTGAATGACACCAGAAGCTTAGCCACTTGTTGAAATTTATCATTTTTTCCTTGTACTGTGGTGAAGGTAAGATGCTACTCAGTGCTAGGGTCGTACCTGCCTTGTTTACATGATCAGAGAGCCCTTCTATGTCTCTCTTCATGTAGTTCAGGGAGGTACATCTTAGGTCATTCACACCAACATGGACAAATGACAGAGTCATATTTGTACTTGTTATGGAGTGGCACAAGTGCCTGCGTGATGTGGTGGATTCTGGCGCCCAACAAGCAGCTTGATAGTAACCTTCTCTTTGTCCAGCCTGGTGAGTGGGACATCAGTGTGCTGACTATGGAGTCTCCTGTTACTAGTGTGTTAGGTATGATGTTATGCCTTATGGGCTGTATGTGTGGCATACTGGTTTTGGAGGTTGTGTTTGTTGCAGTCTGTTTGTGGGTGGAGGTTGCTTGTGTGTCTGCTTTGGAGGTCTCTGTTTCCACAGATTTTTATTTAGAGCCTCCGAGTATGTCTTTATATATCTGTGTGTGGGATTTGCAGTTGCAGGTGTGGTGGGTCTATGTGTAGTATTGCAGGTTGTTGCCTTCTCCTCTTGACTGTCTATTCCAGTCGTGGCTGGAGAGAGCTTTGCCTCAAGTTTGGCTGTGTAGGTGCATCTCTCGCAGATTTTGGTGTCGTGTGGCAGGAGGAGAGGGTTGTCTGTGTACATGAGGCAGTTGTGACATTGTTTCAGGATGCCCAGATTCATCAGGTGGACAGGAGAATACACTGGGAACTGGCCTTTGGACGTGCCTGAATGGGTTGAGGAACTTTTTCTTAAGCTGGCCCTACAAACAAATGTTGGGGATCGAGTACTATAGATTATTAGTGCTTCTGTCACTTTTTTAAGCAAGTGCGATTCCGAAGGCGCTGATTTGAGTGCTAGAACTGAAAACTGGCTAGTACTAGTACTTTTTTATATCAGAAAGATAAGAAATGGAAATTAGCCCAAAATGGCCAATAAAACTACAATTTCTGGGCTGAAACCACGCCTCCAAGACAGGTAGGCTGTACAAAGCTGAAAACCAAAAATAAGTAGAAACGACCAAAGCAAATGAGCAGGTAATGCACGGACTGTTTATTGTAAGCGCTTTCGGTCGAGGTAATACCCCAACCTTCTTCAGACATACATAGTATAGATATCATCATCGGTCTATCATTGAGAAAGGGTTTTGTACCTGAAAGCTTTGTGTTTGATAAAGGTGTGTTTTTTACCTCAACTTTCTCGTTGTGCTTAGTAAAACAAAACACACTGGCAGACAATTTAAGCAGAAACATTATGGATCCTCACTAGTGGAAATTAAATCCACAAGTCTTCAGCATGATAACCGAGAAATGGGGGAGCCCAGACATAGACCTATTTGCCTCTCCTCAAAATTATCAACTGAAAAGATTCTGCACATGAACGTATCACAGACAAGCATGGAAAGTGGATGCCCTATCCTTCAGTTGGAAAAACCTATCAGTTTACGCCTTTCCTCCTCTGCCTCTTCTACACAAGGTCTTCCTAAAAGTCAGACAAGAGAAGCCAAAGATGATATTAATTGCCCCGGACTGGCCCCGCCAATATTGGTATCCAATCCTAAGGAACTTGTCTCAATACCCAGCTTGGACCTTGCCTCAAAAACCACAACTACTGTCCCAGCAAAACAATCAGATCCTGCACAATCAACTACAGAGTCTGAATGTGGCAGCATGGCTAATCCTGTAATTATACAGACGACACCTCTCAGTAAAGCTGTGATGGATGTCATTTTGGAAGCCAGAAGGCCTGGTACCAAAAAATCTTATGCTGACAAATGGAAGAGATTCTGTGCTTGGAATCAAGCACATGGAAGTGATACAGCAGATCTGCATATTCCTCAGATAGTACAGTACTTAACTGAGATGCTTGACAAAGGCCTATCTTTCTCATCAGTCAAAATCCATGCCTCTGCCATTTTGGCTCATTACAATACAGAGCCACCAATTTTTTCTCCTCCTTTACTAAAGCAGTATCTTGGAGGAGCCAAAAATCTAAGCCCTCCTAGAAGATCACCATTACCTGCATGGGACCTCAATTATGTGTTGGAAAAGCTCACCCTGCCTCCATTTGAACCAGCTGCTACCGCTGATATAAAGTTCTTATCATGGAAGACAGCTCTGCTACTAGCAATTACTTCAGCAAGAAGAGTTTCAGAGCTACAGGCCCTCATGGCTGTAGAGCCTTTTATCATATTTTACCCAGACAGGGTGTCTCTGAGGACAAATCCTACTTTTATGCCTAAGGTCGTTTCCAGTGAGGCTCTTAACCAAACAATTCATCTGCCAACTTTTTATCCAAATCCGCAGAACAAAGGGGAGAGAATCCTACATTCCTTGGATGTACACAGACAGCTAAGATTCTACTTGAGCAGGTCTAAAGCTGTAAGAAAAACCGAGCAATTACTAATGTCATATGCTGCAGGATCAGAAGGAAAGGCTATTTCAAAGCAGACAATTTCAAAGTGGATAAGCCATTGCATCCGTTTCTGCTACTTACACCATGGCAAACCTGTGCCCAAGGGCATTAGTTCTCACTCTACCAGGGCTGCAGCTACTTCAGCAGCCTTTCTCAGAGGAGTACCCCAACCAAGGACATTCTATAGTCTGCTACTTGGAGTTCTGTTCACACCTTTACAAAGCATTACCATTTGCCTCTCTACTCTAAGTCCAGGGCAGACTTTGCCACTGCAGTGCTGCAGGGCCTTATAGCCTCACCTAATGCTGTTTAGCTCTAGCCTCCCAACCATAGTTTTGGGATTCTACCCAAATGTAATGACTGCAGCAGTGAAACACAAAGAACATAGTACAGTTGTGTACACTTAACATAAATGTAGATGTTAGAGTGTATTCACGTTTGCAGTCCAGGTTACACTCCCGCCATCCCCCTGTCATTCTACAGACCATCTTTCCTTCTCTATCTTCTACAACCTATGTGGTGTATTTGCTTGTAGATGAAGGTAAAGTTTATATTGATGCATGTATAGATATATAACTATTTAAAATATTGCTACCTTTTTGGGGGCACCTGACATCAGGGGCAAGAAAAACAAAAGAAAATGGCGTCGGCTGCATGTTTTATACTCCTGACGACCTGACATCATGGAAGAGAAGTCAGCAACCGACGCAGGACCCACGACTTTGGAATTCAGGCGACTGAGGGCAACCTGCCAGCAGATTACCCAAATGTAATGACTGCAACAGAGTGAATACACTTGAACATCTACATTTATGGTAAGTGTATACAACTGTACTTTGTGGAACCCGTGTTCCAGTGACTTCGGTTCCACCCACCCTGACCTCTTTGGTGCCGTCTGAAGAGTCTCTGATCCGACGCTCTCTCGTCGTTTCTGGGGGGGGGGGTCGAACCAACGCATTGGTTCTGACACTTCCCCTCGGGGCTTCGGCGCAGGTGAGCTTGGCTCCGTCCTCTGGTTCGGAGGCCTTGACACCTGTGAGGCCTCAAGTCTTCTTTGGAACCGGTGGCCTCCTCTGGCCGAGAGTCCGTGGCCTTTGATGCCATAAGGAGGGTGTTGTCTGTTCAGACCCACACTACAGGTGTCTCCTCTTCCTCCCTGAAGATGCCGAGTTCTGCCTCTTCGTCTAAAGCACCTACTAAGCAACTAGACCCAGAGCCTCCGGTATCCCCTTTGGGTGAACCCTGCTCTACTGAAACTTCACCAGCCGCCCCCACTGATGAAGTTCCCAGAAAGAGACTCTGCAAGAGGAGGCATTTGGATTCCCCTCAGGAATCCTTGACATCAGACACCGACTGAGAGGAATTGAAAGGGTCCCCATGGTCCCCCTCGGAGGATGTCTCCTTTGCGGCCATCTTAGAAATACTTAAGCAGAGGGGCGACTGGCAGTCCATTCACCCTACTGAGGATGAGTCGCTCCTGAAGGCCTTTGGGTCTCAGCCCTCCACCTCCTGGGTTATTCTGCCCTTCGAACTAATGGATCTGGTCGCTCGAAGGGTGTGGGAGTCCCCTGACACCATGGAACCAGTCCCTCGGAAGCCCAATAAATTCATCACTGCCCCTCAAGAAAAATCATTTCTCACCAAAGGAGTTCCTGTTGATGCCATGGTGGTGGTGGCGGCCACCAAGAAAGATGTCAGAGACTTCTACTGTCCATCCTCCTAATAAGGATTCCAGGACGATGGAAAGATACGGGAAACGCACTTTGTTCTGCAATATTTGCCATGAGATCGCTTAACTACTTGACCCATTTTACTTGCCTTCAACGAGATCTCCTTCAAGAACTCTGAGATACTCTAAAGGGTAACACAGATGAGGCTATTTTGGAAAAGGTTACAGCTCAGCTTTCCACCCTTAATTCCGTCAACTCATCCATGCGGCTCATTTCCTATGCAGCTGAGGGATCGAGTCAAGCAGTAGGTTCAGCGATTACTCTGCGGAGACCGTCCCGGATGCGCTTGTGCTCCTTTGCGGAAGCCTTCAAGTCTTCCTTTGTCAATACCACGATGTTCATTGTGTTTCACTGTTGCAGTCATTACAATTTGGTTATCCTGCTGGCAGGCTACTTGCAGTCGGCCTGAGTTCCAAAGTTCTGGTCCGGCGTCTGCTGCTGTCGCCTCCTCCCTGACGTCAGTGCGCCAGGGGTATAAAAGATGCAGCCTACTCCATTTTCTCCAGTCTTTCTTGCCGCGCAGTGCCCGAAGTGAAAGCAGTTCGCAAGTGCTGGTCAGCTGACTCCTGAGATTTTCAAGTTGGAATTTCAGATCCGAAGTCTTCATTAAAGCTAAGTACCCCGTTGGGGAAACTTTTTTCTTGCTCCAGACCGATGTCATAAAAAGTTAATAATTGTATTTCTTGTAGGAAACAAATACCTCATAAGGATTTTCATTCTTACTGTATTCCTTGCCTAGGCCCTGACCATGACGTTGCTAGTTGTCGGTTTTGTGCTAGATTTAACCAACGCACTATTGTGTCGGTACAATTTTGCATTTCATTATTTTGGCAGAGGATTTAATTACATAATGCCGTCGGAACAGCCGACTACCGGAATTTATAAAAAGCGCAAAGACAAAGAAAAGGACAGGCATCCGAGGTCCAAAACCGACGAGGCTTCAGCTAGGCCAGTCAACGGTTCGCCGGTTCTCAGTGAGGCGCTTTCGCAGCCCCTGACGCCGCTACCTCAGAGCCACAGGCTGCTTCCGACTCCCATGTGGAACCGACTAGGCCTCTGGAAACTCAAGGTATTGGACCCTCGGAAATTATGCCCTCCGATGGGTCCGGAGCCGCTGAGCAGTAATCTGCTTCTGAGGGTGTTTTTAGATCTACACAGTTATGTGAAAACGACTTCAGCTTCAAAGGCAAAGACTAAAGCACCTGTAAAGACAAAGAAACAACTACAACATTCTCCTGGACAGGCCTCCATGCCTAAAAAACAGATGCTTAAAATGGCCGAAGACCTAATTACTTTGATCAGGGGTTCCCATCCCCCTCCTGATAAGAGACCTAGGCAAGAGGCGGAATATGAATCTTCAGATCAGGTTTCCATTTCCTCTGATTCCTCTTCTGAACAGGAATATTCTTCCTCCCTATGAGGATTCTGATGCTGAAGAATCTATCCCTTCAGCCTCTCCTGCTGAGGATCCTTCTTCTGGGGAGACCCTGCATACTATGAGGGAGCATTTCCATTGGGAGAGCCAAGATTACTCAGAATCTAAGAAAAGGCTCAGAGATTTTCTTTTACTACCTCAGCACAGGCCCCTTGCTATTCCTCCTGTTTTAGACATTGTAGATGATGTATTTAGAGTCCAGTCTCACTCCTGATTCTTTACCACCAGCTCCTGTTAAGCCAGACAGATACTATAGGGTTCCTGATTTACATAAATTTCTTTATAAAAACCCTGCTGCTGACCCAGAAACTATATCTCAGGGTCCCACAGGGGTCAAGGCATCCACTGCAAAAAAACCCTATCCCCTCTGATAGGGATTCAAGGGCCCTTGACAGATGGGGGAAAAAGATTTACACTTCTGCTACCTTGGCTGTTAGGGCATTAAATTGTCAGTTTCATATGTTTAAATGTCAGCAATATCTTGTCACTGCTTAAACAGAAAATGTTGACAAATTCTGAATGTGCAGAAAACAAATGCAGGATTTATTGCATGCAGCTGAACAAGTGGGAAAGCATAATTTGCAATGTGGTTTTGACTCTCTGGAGGCCTCCTGCAGAGCCGCTGTTACGGGTTCTGTCATTAGGAGGCATGCTTGGTTAAAGGAACAGAATCTGCCTGATCATGTTAAAGCAAAATTATTAGATGCTCCATTACAGCATGATACCATGTTTGGTGTTAAAGCAGAAGAGTTGTTGAAGAAAATGGAGGACAAAGCTAAATCTATGCAAACAGTCAAGGATTATTTTACAGGTACAACCTCCCAGATTTAGCAGGAACTGGCCTGCAAAGAATTGGTCCTTTCCAGTGTCAGACAGGCCACAAAGATTCAGATACAGACGTCTCAGAGGCAGATCCCAGTCCCAGGGCTCACACAGGTCTAAACGGTGGGGTGCTTCAACCTCCAAAAGCGGAGAAGATAAATCAGAGCCAATACAGTAAACCGTCTCAATGACTTCCCCTGCCAGCACCAAGCACTTATCTTCTGGCAGTTCCTTTAGGGAGAAAACTAGCGTTTTTTTCACAAAATTGGCACATAATCACACAGGACAAATGGATCCTGAATATAGTGTCACAGGGCTACAGGTTCCATTTTCACACCCTGCCAAGGGCAAACGGAATGCCAGACTTGCCACACAATCAATGGGCAGAGGCACAAAAACAAGTTTCAACCCTCATGGACATGAGGGCCATTCATAGAGTACCACAGCAAGAGAAGAGACTAGGATTTTACTCAAGACTGTTCTTGGTGCCCAGAAAGGACAATGCCTGGAGACCAATACTGGACCTGTCTATTCTAAGCACATTCCTGGATATTCCGAAACTCAAAATGTTGACTCTGCAGCAGCTTCTGCCCATGCTGGGCAAGAAGGCATGGCTTTTGACTTTAGACCTAAAAGAGGCATACCTGAATGTCCCAGTCAGACACTCGTGCAGAAGATTCCTCAGATTTATAGCTATCTCAATGCACTACCAATTCTCTGCACTGCTCTTTGGCTTATATACTGCACCCAGGGTCTTCACAAAATGCCTGGCACCAGTAATCGCATTTTGCAGACCGAGGAATACAAATATATCCTTACTTGGACGACTGCCTTATTCAAGCAGAGAACAAGGACATTCTACTACAGCATCTGGTGTTTGTAAAAAGATTAACATGCATAGGGTACACAGTAAACGAAAATAAATCAAAACTAGTACCCTCACAAGAGATAATATTCCTGGGTGCAAGCTTAAATACAACTGCCCAGATGGCTTATCTCACGCCAGACAAACAAAGACAACTGACTACTATCTGCAAGAAAAATTCTGCAGGCATTGGGTTTCATGGCTTCCTGCATTCTTCTAATTCCATATGCAAGACTGCATATGAGGAAACTACAATGGTATCTAAAAAGTGTTTGGACTCAACATTGCCACAACCTGGAAACAATAATTACCCTCATTCCCTGCCTGCAACAGGAATTTCGATGGTGGGCAAAGGCCTGTCACCACAACAAAGGACAGCCTTTCACTTTACCCACAGCCAGGCAGACATTAACAACAGATGCATCAGATTATGCGTGGGGGGCACATATGGCAGGAAGATGTATTCAGGACACATGGCCCGAAAGACAAATGCATCTACATATCAATCAAAAAGAGATGCTAGCTGTTCAAAATTCCCTGACAGCCTTCAAGGATCTACTTCGTCCAGGACAACTATTGATAAAGACAGACAATACTACAGTCATGTGTTGCATAAACAAGCAGGGAGGCACACATTAATACCCCCTCTGCAGACTAGCCATGACTTTGTGGGACACAGCATTGACTTACCAAGTACATCTGCAAGTACAATACCTGCCAGGAAAGATAAATTCTCTGGCAGACGAACTAAGCAGAAACCTAGTGGATCCCCACGAGTGGAAATTGGATCCACAAGTCTTCAGCATGATAACAAAGAACTGGGAATGCCCGGACATAGACCTGTTTGCCTCCCCTCACAACTGCCAACTACAGAGATTCTGCACAAGGACTTAACACAAACAAGCATGGAAAGTGGATGCTCTGTCTTTCAGCTGGAAAAACTTAACAGTATATGCCTTTCCCCACTGCCTCTCTTCCCCAAGGTACTCCTAAAAGTCAGACAAGAGAAGCCAAAAATGATACTGATTGCCCCAGACTGGCCACGCCAGTACTGGTACCTAATCCTAAAGAACTTGTCTCAATGCCCAGCCTGGGCATTACCTCAAATTCCTCACTTACTGACCCAACAAGACAGTCAGATCCTGCACAGCCAACTCAGGACCTTAAATCTGGCAGCATGGCAGATAATGTAACCATTCAAAACACGGCCCTCTCTAAAGCAGTGATGGGTGTTACTTTGGAGGCCAGGAGGCCTAGCACCAGAAAATCTTATGCAGAAAAATGGAAGATTCTGTGCTTGGAACCAGGCACAAGGACTTGACACGATTCTACCAAATATTCCCCAGATTTTGCAATACTTAACTGAGATGCTGAACAAAGGCCAATCCTTTTCATCAATTAAGATTCATGCCTCTGCCATTTCAGCTCATTACAATACAGAACTGCCTATTTTTTCTCATGCATTACTAAGGCAGTACCTCAGAGGGGCCAAAAACATAAGACCTCCAAGGAGAGCACCAATACCTGCATGGGACCTAAATTATGTATTGGAAAAACTCACACTGCCTCGTTTTGAGCCAGTCTCTACAGCCGATATAAAATTCTTATCCTGGAAAACAGATTTGCTCCTGGCAATAACCTCTGCAAGATGAGTCTGAGTTACAGGCACTCATGGCTGTGGAACCTTTTATCATTTTCCATCAGGACAGGGTTTCTCTGAGGACAAACCCCACATTTATGCCTAAGGTAGTGTCCAGTGTGGCCCTGAATCAAACAATTCATTTGCCTACCTTTTATCCAAACCCACAGAATAAGGGTGTGAGACTTTTGCGTTCTCTGGACATTCACAGGCAGCTACGCTTCTACTTGGACAGAACCAAAGCTTTCAGAAAGACTGAACTTCTGGTGGCATATGCTGCAGGATCACAAGGAAAGGCTATCTCAAAGCAGACTTTTTCAAAATGGATAGGTCACTGCATTCATTTCTGCTATTTACAGCATGGCAAATCAGTGCCTAAGGGCATAAGGCCGCATTCAACCAGAGCAGCAGCCACTTCAGCAACCTTCTTCAGAGAAACAACCAAAGACATCTTAGAGGCTGCAACTTGGAGTTCAGTGCACACTTTTACAAAGCACTATCACTTACCTCTGTACTCTAAATCCAGAGCAGGCTTTACCACTGCAGGGCCTCATAGCCTCTCCTAATCCTATTTAGCCCCAGCCACCCAACCTTAGCTTTAGGATTCAACCCAATTGTAATGATTGCAACAGTGAAACACGATGAACATAGTACAGTTGTGTACCTACCATAAATGTAGATGTTCGAGTGTATTCACTGTTGCAGTCCAAGTTACCCACCCACCATCCCCCTTTCCTTTGCTGGGTCTTATCTGTACTTCTCTATTCTATACAACCTATGTGGTGTTTTTGCTTGTAGATGAAGGTAGAGCTTTACTTTGCTGCATGCATGTTTATTGGCATAAATTAGCCTACCCTTTTGGGGGCACCTGACATCTGGGGCAAGAAAAACTGAAGAAAATGTCGTCGGCTGCATCTTTTATACCCCTGGCGCACTGACGTCAGGGAGGAGGCAACAGACCAGGACTTTGGAACTCAGGCCGACTGCTGGTAGCCTGCCAGCAGGATAACCCAATTGTAATGACTGCAACAGTGAATACACTCTTAACATCTACATTTATGGTAGGTACACAACTGTACTTTTGATGGCTCTTCATTGTTTGGGCCTAAAGTCAAGGAGACCCTCACTAGGTGTGAGCAAGAAGGGAAAGACTCTGTCTGCCGTAGGAGTCCGTTTTTCCACCCCTACTAGACCATACCCCAAAGGGCAAAGAGGTAGAAAAATGTGGTTCCGGAAGTCCCAAGGAGCTTTCCAGAACACACTTAGTGAACCCCCCTTCAGGGGCAGAGGAGGAGGCAATAATGGAAGACGCTGCTTTGGCGGCAGAGGAGGTCCGCAGAACCAGGGTGACAGGGAGCAGTTTCCTGGCAAGCCCTATCAGCGCTCCTGAGAGGAGGCCCGACTATCCTACTCTGGAGGCAGTCGGGGGTCGCTTGGCATTGTACCCAGACGCCTGGCTAGGATTTACATCACATTCTTGGGTACAAAACATAGTTACCAGAGGTTACCTCATTCCCCTTGTAGAACCCCTGTTACCTACAAAAAGAATCCCAGATGTTCCACCCAGTCTGAGGAATCAAGCAGTCACAGAAATCCAAAACCTGCTAGAAAAAGTCATCCAGCCAGTCCCGGCTGACCAGATAGGATCCGGAACTTACTCCAGATTCTTTTTAGTTCCAAAGAAAACAGGGAGGCCCATTTTAGACCTCAGCAAACTCATTACATTTGTAAAGAAGGAGAAGTTCCGGATGGTCACGCTTCAGTTGATACTCCCGTTCCTGGGAACGGGTGATTGGATGTGCTCTTTAGATCTCAAGGATGTGTACTACCACATCAAAATGGCCAGACCATCCAGAGATCACCTGCGTTTTCGACTGGGGGCCAGTCATTACCAATTTCGAGCTCTGCCTTTTTGTCTCACTACAGCCTCCAGAGTGTTCACCAAATGTATGCCAGTAGTTACGGCTCACCTGAGGCATCTAGGATTCTGGGTGTTTCTGTATCTGGACGACTGGCTCCTATCCGCCACCACCAGGCATCAACTCATTCAGTCCAGGGATCATACGATCAATCTCTGTTCTCGGTTAGGAATAACCATAAATTTTGAAAAATCTGCTTTATTACCATCGCAGCATATCTCATTTATCGAAGCAGACCTAGACATCACCACCGTCCTGGTCAAATTACCTCTAGAAAGAGTCACCTCTCTAAGAAATCAGGTGTCATGCTTGTTACAAGAAAAGAAAGTACCTGCTTCTTGGGTGTTAAAACTCTTAGGCACAATGGCAGCTTCCCTCATAGCAGTACATCTGGGCCGGATGCACATGCGGATACTCCAATGGTTGCTTTTCACCCAGTGGTCCTACCAACAACTCCCAATGTCATTCAATGTTCTGTTGACAGATGCTTGCAAGAGAGACCTTCTCTGGTGGTTGAACAGCCACCAGGTGACAGTAGGTAGAATGTTTATATTACCCCCTCCAGTAGCCACGGTGACCACGGACGCTTCCTTGATGGGGGGGGGGGCTTTTCAGGGAAAGACTGCCCAAGGCACCTGGTTAGAGATAGACTGTCATTTGCACATCAACGTCCTGTAGTTGAGAGCAGTGCTTTTTAGCGTTGCAGCACTTTCACGACTCTCTACCTCAGGTGACTATTGCGATTCAGACCTACATGTCTGTAGTCTGGTACATCAACAAATGGGGGAACCAAATTTTACCCCTTATGCCGAGAAGCTTTGAGGATTTGGAAGTGGGCTGTGTCCACCAGGCGCATTCTATTAGCAACGCACATCCCGGGGAAATCCATTGTGGTAGTGGACAAACTGGACAGAGCGAGCTAACCTATGAGTGATCCCTCAAACAAAAGGTGGTGGAAAGGATATTCCACAGATGGGGGCAAGCCTTGCTGCGACCTTTCTGCATCTACGATGAATGCCAAATGCAGAAGCTACTTTGCCCTCAACCCTCCACCGTGGGACAGTCCCAGGGATTCACTTGTGCACAGAAAAACGATCAGAAGCAAACCAGTAAAGTAGTCCAATGCAGCTCCAAGTAATGGCCAGTCAGAAACTCCAGCACAAATATGAACAGGCTAAAAACTTTTTATTCAAGTAAAACAAAAAAAATAGCGTAAACCACTTGGCGCTTTCACCTAAAAACAAATCCGGCATCATCAGAGTGGTAAACTATTGTTAACAGACCAACTGTTATAAGTAAATTCAAAAAATCCCGCCCTTTATAACCAACCTATCAATACAAAATTTTGACCGGATGGTGTTAGTCAAAACCTTTTTTTAAGAAAGCAGCGTATTGTTAAAACACTCTTACAACTTTCAAAACTTTAAGAAACCTTTGTTTATAAACCTTCATATTTGTGCGCACAAAACACATAAAGTTAAAAAAATCTTCGTAAATAAAGAACACAATGAAAACTATTGCAGTAGAAAAAAATTAATTTAAATAAAAAATGTCTAAATATATACTTAAATATGTTTATGTTGAAAGAAATGAATAAAAAAGAAAAAAATCAAGTAAATTAAAATAAATAATTAAATAAACTCTCCAAAATAAACATCCATGCCAAAAAAAGTGTATTTATATGTCTAGTTCATATAAAAAGAGATCTATATTTTAAAATACTTGCCATAGAAATATATTCATTAATCCCTGGGGGTCTAGATGCATTTAGTCTCAATTGCCGTATTGTCTCCCACATCTCTAATAAAATCTTAAAATGACCACATCTATCATTGTCAGGAATCCTGTCAGTAATGAAAAATAAAAACTTCTTAAAGTTGACACGGGTCAAACTGTGTAAATAAAGGGAATTGGTCGTCCTTTTGTTCTTAATGTCCCTGACATGTTCAAGGATTCTTAACCTCAATTTTCTGATGGTCTTCCCAACATAAAAACTGGGACAACTTAGGCAGGTAGCAATATAAATAACCCTCTTAATGTTACAATTACAGTGACCAGGACACTTTATGGTTCTGTAAAAATTTGAAACGGTCACATATGGGCTGTTGATGAACTTGCATACACTACAGGAACCACATTTGCTCATAATAGAACTTTTATAAGGTCCATTGTTAGAGTTGTCTCTTTCCAACAACTCCTTCAAGTTCGGCCCCCTACTATATGTAATAAGAGGTATGTTCCCTATAATCTGTGTGGTTTCCTTGTCCATCGTGTATTGCCATGTTTCTCTCAAAATATTGACAAATTGTATCAGAGTGGCCATTAAAATTTTAGGTGAAAGCGCTAAGTGGTTTACGCTATTTTTTTGTTTTGTTACTTGAATAAAAAGTTTTTAGCCTGTTCATATTTGTGCTGGAGTTTGACTGGCCATTACTTGGAGCTGCATTGGACTAATTCACTTGTGCACAATTCTCCTTTATGCCTTTCCACCAAACCCCACTGATTCTCATATTCTTGGTGAAAGCAAAGGGCTCGGGAAGGACATTTATTCTGATGGCCCCTTTTTGGCCTCTGCAGATATGGTTCCCCTTTCTTCATAAATACCTACTTGGAAGAACCTTGGATCTGAAGTAGCTAACTTCATTTGATCAGCAACCTGTGGGTATCTGATCCGAGCCGGCAGCTTTCCTAGCAAAAGATCCGAGCTCCAAGCTCTTCCCCCTACCCGTAATGCCCTGCTACCTCCCTCTAACCCTCAGATCTCATTTGCCGTGGCTTCTTGAAGCATCTGAGAATGAGCTCCTAACGTTGGGTTTTGAGAGTTGAGTAGATTATTTAACATTTTTTCCTTTAAAATCACTGTATTCAGAGTGTGTGTGGTACCCTTTTTCTCCCCTAATCTATCTGGGTAGTTTTATCTTTAGTTTAGTGTAGATTTTAAATTCTCATTTTCCTCCCCCCCCCCCCCCCTTCTGTCTGTGTGTGAAGGTGTGTGTGTGTGGGATTATTCCTGTCTATATGTCCGAGGGCCCAAAAGCGATTTTTTCCTAAATGCTTTGAGTGTGGCCATAAGCTGTTCCCAGCGTATGGCCACACTCTGTGCGCGATTTTCCTGGGTGTGGACCATCTCTCTTCAGGCTGCACTATCTGTGCAGCCTTCAACCCCAGGGCTTTGAGGGATAGGCAGACTAAGCTAGTCCTCGCGGGCCTTTTGCCCCCGGAGTCGGCTTCATCCTCCTCCCCCTCCATGGCGCCAACTGTGGCTGCCCCACCGACCGTTCCCGCTCCCCTGGCCGGGATTCAAACTCCCTCTTCGGCTCAGGAGGAAAGGGACTCTGAAGGATAAAGAGCGTGAGAGGGACAGGCATCGTAGCCACAAGTAGCGGTCTGATTCAGCTCCCTCGGCCCCGCCATCTAAGCAGCTTGCCCTCCCCTCTTAAGGTCTCCGTGTCTTCCCCCTCCAGGCTTCGTTCTCCACGTTTCTCCCCGGAGCCGGAGGAGGACACCCGGTCACCTTCGAGGTCGTCCAGGCGGCCTTCCTGTCCAGCATCGGCAGCCTCATCCAGGTCAACTAGAAGTTTATCTGACGCGGACATGGATCGGATGATGCGTCGATTTCTTCAGGCCCAGCTGCAGATGGGAGTGCTCTTGCCCCCCCCAGGGGGGAGCTCAACCCCATTTTTCATCCCCATTGCTCCTTCTCCAACCCGCTACTGGGGTTCGGAGCTATCTGAGTAGCCTCGGAGCCGAGGTGGTGTCTGCACCGACAGTGTTTACTACTTCGGCGCAGACTGTACCTTCGAGTTTGTCTGATCCATTTTCAGATCCCAGCTCTCGGGGCCGTGAGATGAGCGTCCGATCCGGAGGGGTTAGTGTGCCTTCGGCTCCGTTGAGGTCTGATCGCACTGCCCTTTCGGATCTGATTGGGTCATCTCCGGCACCGATCCACACGCCGGATCTGAGGGGACTGCTTTCGGATCTTAGGGAGAGCAGCTCACCCTCGGCATTCAACATCGTGGAGAGGGTCCTTTCGAGGGATTCGAGGTCCTAGGCTCTTGCTACGGATCCACCCACCATTCCCTCTCAAACAGGCCTGTCTTCCATCATCCGGCCCCAGGGGCAGCCTGCGCCTATGTCCCAGATGGTTCCCATAGAGGAACAGGACATTGTTGGTGAGCCCTCCTCGGAGAGCCCCCCCCCCCCCCGAGGAGGTCCCTCACAAACGAAAGTGCAAGAGGAGGCACTTGGACTCAGTCCCTCACAGAAGACACGGACTTGGAGGAAGGGGAAGGTTCCCCCAGGTCACCCCCCCGAAGACGTCTCTTTTGGAGACATTATGGAAATGCTTCGTATTAGAGGGGGGTGGTCATCCCAAAAGCCTTCCTCAGATGAGTCTATCTTTCTGGAGGTGTTTTCAGACCCATCTGCCTCTTTGGTGTGCCCTCCCGCCGATCCCCTGGTGGACCTCATAACTACCAGGGCATGGAAGGAGCCGGACACTGTGGAGCCAGTACCCAAGAGACCGGACAAGATTCTCAGCCCCCCCCCCCCACTGACAGGACAGTTTGGAGCAAAGGTGCCCCTGTAGATGCCATGGTGGTGGCGGCTGCCACCAAGAAGGAATTGGCACAGGAGAGTTCCTCGGTACATCCTCCAGACAAGGAGTTTCGGATGATGGACCGCCTCGGAAAGTAGATGTTCGCTTCAGCGACCTTCTCTGTAAGGTCACTAAACTATATGGCACACATGATTAGACTCCAGCGGGACATAATCAGAGTACGCTGGGTCACCCCCAGAGTCCATGTCGGCCGAGGACAAACGGACATTCTCTGCGCGAATGGCACTCTTAAGTCTATCACAAACACCTCTATGCGGCTGCTCTCCCATGCCACGGAGGGAGCAGCAAGAGCCAGCGGAACAGGCATTGTCTTACGACGACAGGCATGGCTCCGTCTCTGTGACTTTGCGGAACCCTTCAAGGCGTCCTTCGCGAACGCCCCCTTTGACGGTTCTGCGCTTTTCGGCAAAACCGTCCGCGATACGCTACTCCAGAGCAAGAAGGATGGGGAAAAGTCTGCGGTCGGGATCCGCTTCTCGGCTCCTCAGAGGTCCTTCTCCAGGAACCAAAGAGGACAGAAGATGATGTGGTTCTGGAAATCCCAACAATCCCGTTTCGCTCCGGGTCCCTCATCTTTCAGAGGCAGAGGAGGACAGGGTGGACGCCGGCCCAGAGGCAGAGGGGGGCCGAAGAATTTCGGGTCGAGGGAACCCTTTTCTGATTGACCCGCGCAGCAACCCTGAGGAGTTGCCCGACTGCTCCTCTCTGGAAGCAGTTGGGGGGCGCTTCTCGGAGGATCTAGCACATTGAGAGTCCATTACAACAGATCGCTGGGTGCTCTGGATCATATCCAGAGGTTACTCAATTCCATTCCTAAATACTCCTCCCCGGTCGGGGTGCCTCCCCGATGTACCACCCAATCAGAGGGAGGTAGCAGCCTTCGAAATAAAAGAGCTACTAGAAAAGAGCCATCCAGCACGTCCCCCCCGGTCAATCCGGATCAGGCTTTTACTCCAGGTTCTTTTTGGTACCAAAAAAGACGGGAGACTTGCGGCCAATTCTCAACCTGTCCACACTGAACCTGTCAGCTGCCAAAGAGAAGTTCCGGATGGTCACCATTCAATCCATTCTCCCACTGTTACAGGAGAATGACTGGATGTGCTCCATAGACCTCAAGGATGCATACTACCATGTCCTAATACAGAGGCGATCCAGGAGGTTTCTCCGCTTTCGGCTGGGAGCCCGCCACTATCAGTTCAGGGTGTTCACCAAGGTCATGGCAGTTGTAGCGGCCCACCTGAGGCTTCAGAGAATACAGGTCTTTCCTTACCTGGACGACTGGCTCCTAGCCGCCCCCACCAGGCATCTACTATGTTCAGAGAGAGACTATTTCCTACATCTCGCCCGCTATCTAGGGATCACGATCAACCACAAGAAATCCTCCCTTCAGCCTACTCAAATTTTGGATTTCATACGGGCCAGGATAGACCCATTTCAGTCCAAAGTCTTTCTGACATCGGACAGACTTTGCAGTCTAAACCTCCATGTTTTGGCTCTTCTTCAGTCCTCTGCCCTTCCAGCGGAGTTGATCCTGAGGGCTCTGGGGTCCATGGCAGCGGCCATCAACTTGTCTCTGCTCGCGCGTCTGAATATGAGGATTCTCCAATGGACCTTACAGGTCCAGTAGTCCATTCTGCTTCATCCCTCATCTGCCCCTATTCCTCTCAGCAGGGTTTGCAGGGAATCTCTGCTTTGGTGGCTCCATTCCAAGCACCTCCGGGAAGGGTGCCCCTTCTCCATGTCCCCACCCCAAGTCACAGTGACCACGGGCATGTCTTGCCTCGGGTGGGGGGGGGCATTGCATGGGCAGAACCGTCCAAGGCACGTGGACTCACACAGAGACCTTTTTGCATATCAATGTCCTGGAGATGAGGGCGGTGCTTCTAGCGTTGCAGGCTCTCCATGCCCTTCTTCCTCTAGGGACTATTGCAATTCAAACAGACAACATGTCAGTGGTCTGGTACATCAACAAGCCAAGGAGGAACCAGATCTTATCCACTTTGCCGAGAGGCCATGAGAGTGTGGGAATGGGCGATATCCACCAACCGCTTTCTCATAGCAACGCACATACCGGGTCGGTCAAACATTCTTGCGGACAAGCTGAGTCGGACTATCGTCTCACCCTACGAGTGGTCTCTGAACCCCTTAGTAGCGAAACAGATCTTCCTCAGATGGGGTCAACCTTGCTGCAATCTGTTTGCGTTGTCTTCGAACGCAAAATGCAGCAAGTTTTTCTCTCTGATTCCACAACCAGGGGAAAACCCCAGAGGCGCTCTGGTTCATGCTTGGCCATCCGGTGGTCTTTATGCTTATCCTCCTCTTCCGTTGATGACAAAATTCTTGCAGAAAGCTCGTCGGTTGGGGGAGCAGAGTTATCCTCCTAGCCCCATTCTGGCCTCGTCAAACATGGTTCCCATGCCTACGGTCTCATCTAGTGCATCCTCCCTGGATCTTAGATCCCCTTCCGGATCTGATTTCTCACCTCCTGGGATTGAGGACCCCCCGACCTGGACAACCTCAAGCTCTCAGCTTGGTTGATCCAGTTCCCTTAATGGCTAGGACTCCCGGTATCTCATCCTCAGTTAAAGCTATTCTGGTGGCCGCTCATAAGCCTTCTACCAGAAAAGTCTACAAGAGTAAATGGAAACGTTTTTCTGTCTGGGAGGAGCATAGGAATTTGGACCCTTTTACGGCTCCTGTTCCAGCAGTCCTCGATTTTTTATCCCAAATCTTCCATCAGGGGGCTAGTTCAACTGTTAAAGTTCATCTGGCAGCAATTTCCCACTTTCACATTGGAAACAAATTTGGCCCCCTAGCATTATCTAAGATCTGCAAGACCTTTGTGAAAGGTACCTTTCTTTTGAGACCCCCTGTTAAGGAAGCAGTTCTTCCATGGGATTTTACCCTAGTTCTCCAGGCTCTGACTAGTCCCCCTTTTGAGCCCGCAGCTTCGGTCGACGAAGTATGTATCTTGGAAAACAGCATTCCTGATTGCTATTACTTCAGCTAGAAGAATATCGGAGCTTCAGGCTCTTTGCAGTAAGACCCCATACATCATTTTTCATAAAGACAGAGTTTCCCTCAGGACTAACACCTCTTTTCTGCCTAAAGTGGCTTCCGAAGGCAGCATCAACCAATCTATCAACCTGCCTGTCTTCTTCCCTAGTTATCACAACAAAGGAGAGTATAGACTCCATTGCATAGATGTACATAGACAGTTACGATTTTACTTGCACAGAACAGCTGTTTTTCGAAAATCAGAACAGCTTTTTGTTTCATTTGCTAAGTCCTGTCTGGGTAAACCAGTGACTAAGGTAACCTTAGCTAGGTGGATTTCACAATGTATTCTTCTCGTATACAGAAGCTCTGGTCAACCTGAGCCCGTGCAGGTTCGGGCACATTCTACCCGTTCTGTGGCTACTTCTGCGGCCTTCTGGTCGAGGGTCCCTTTGGATGACATTTGTTCAGCTGCTACTTGGGCTTCCTCTCTCACTTTCATTGCACATTATAAATTGGATCTGATTTCCACAGGAAGGGTGTCCTTTGGCAATGCAGTGCTCCGGAATATCCTCCCATAAGGGCCTCCCAAGTTGTTGGTAGCTGGGGACTCTGTCCCACAGGTTGCTGATCAAATGAAGTTAACTACGTCAGATAAAGATGTTATGTACTCACCATAACGTTCCATTTGAGTAGGTAACTTCATTTGTCTGCAACCATCCCTCCCTCCATCCCCCTGACCTGTAGTTCGTCCTTGAAGGTTCATGGTATGTCACTTCCCAGATGACATCAGGTTAGGATGTTCAGGTAGTTTTTCCTTGTGGTATGGTAGTGTTCTAGGATACTATGGCAAACTCGATCTGAGGGTTAGAGGGAGGTAGCAGGGCATTATGGGTAGGGGGAGGAGCTTGGAGCTCGAATCTTTTGCTAGGAAAGCTGCCGGCTCGGATCCGATACCCACAGGTTGCAGACAAATGAAGTTACCTACTCAGATGGAACGTTATGGTGAGTACATAACTTGTTTTTTCTGGACCCAGTGCCAGACCTTCTGACGCATTCGTCAGGAGTTCTTCACCCCTCTCTTCAGTCCCTCAAACTGACAGCTTGGCTGCTCCACTTCCCAACCTAGCCAGGTCATATAATCTGTCTTCCGAAGTTGAACATATTCTGGTTTCCTCTCATAAAGTCTCCACTTCTCACAATGATTTTTCAGGAAGGTGCTGCAGTGGCCACTGAGTTCAATTGGCCGCTATATCTAATTTTCACTTGGGGATTGAAGGATCTAATCTTATGTCACACAGATTATGTAAAGCCTTTTTGAAAGGGACTCATAACCTAAGGCCACCCATCAGACAACAGTTGCACCATGGAACCTAAATTTAATATCATCTCAGCTGATGCTTCCCCCCCTTTGAGCTTGCATCCTGTTGCCCCTTGAAGTTCATATCTTGAAAAACATTATTTTTGGTGGCTGTTACTTCAGCTCGTAGAGTTTCTGAACTTCAAGCTTTTTCTTTTAGGCCCCCTTACTTGGTATTTTTTTTTTTGATAAAAGTGTCTCTCAGGACAAATCCCACTTTTCTTTCGAAGGTCTGCTCCGAGACTAATCTGAATCAGTCTATTGAGTTGCCCATTTTTTTCAGACATCATTCTAATAAAATGGAGTATATGCTACATAAACTTGATGTCCACAGACAGTTGAGATTTTACTTGGACAGAACAAAGGATTTTAGAAAATCTGAACAGCTTTTTGTCTTCTACGCTGATAACAAAAAAGGGGCTATCTGTGTCTAGTTACCTTGTGTAAATGGTTATCAGATTGCAGAAAGTTTGTATACTCTTCAACCAATCAGACCTTAGAATACAAGGTGAAAGCTCATTGCACTAGAGCGGTATCCACATCTCTAGCTCACGCAGCTCGTTTCTTTGGACACCATTTGTGCAGCCACCACTTGGTCAAAACCACATACGTTTATCACTCATTAGAAAGTGGACAGGGCCTCCAGAGAGCGAGCTTCCTTTGGTTCCACTGTTCTCAGGAATGTACTCCTGTGAGCCACCCAGGGTTTGGGTGCTTGGGACGCTACCCACGTGTAAGAACAAACTGCGAGATTGAACAACTTCACATAAAGAAGTTATGTTCTTACCATAACGTTCCATGTGAGTTGTTCATCTCGCCTTTGTTCTTACATTTCCCACCCTCCATCCCCCTCCGAGTTTTTGAAGACTGGTTTCGACTGGAGGTCTGGTTTGGTTTGTCTACTGTCCTTTACTTCTACTAGACTTTCTTCCTCTGGTTAACTGTACAGGTATGCTTTTATATGTTTTTTATATATACACATATTGACATTTAGGGTATGTTAGGCTATTCATTTGTTGCTGGATTCAGCAAACTAGATCTGAGGGTTAGTCAGAGAGCATCATGGGATAGGTACTGTGCCTCAAGCTACTGAAAGATCTTGAGCTTGGAAAGCGTCCGACTCGGAACCGATGGATCGGCTCGGTACCCACGTGTAAGAACAAAGGTGAGATGAACAACTCACATGGAACACTATGGTAAGAACATAACTTCTTTTTACCTTTGAGCATGTGTTTTAATTTGCAGTTGTGTAGGAGAGTGCATAGAACTGCATCTCTCAAGTCCTTGAAAGCAGAGCAAAGGTCCCTCCCCAACAGTCTATAGGAAACAGTGGAGGGAAAGTGCTTTAAGGCAGTCTGTAGCACAAGGAAAAACATGCCATTGACTGTCTCAGTAAAGAAATACTAGTCTTTTGAGTTGAATCATATATTTAGACTAGTAGAAGCGTTGTATTCTGTTATGGGTCTGATGAGGAAGGAGTTGAGAAGGATGATAACTTCCCTTGACGCAGAAGACACACCCACAGTAATCAGTCTGGCTAAATAAAAATAGTTTCCTAATGACAGTGGCACATGGTGATCAAGGGATAGGTCTTCTGTATTAGTTCACCAAAAGTTATTTTCAGCGAGCACCTTTCTGTCATCTCCTATTCAGTGAAAATCACTTCCGCGATTTGCTGAATTTACCAAGGGCAAGGAAATAGCTGGCCACCTACTCAACGTTGCCTTTTTTTTCCCCACTGTAGTGCGATCTCAGAGTTGGTATATATAGTTGGAGGGAGGTACAGCCCCTCACACACAAAAACAAACACACACACACAGGTGGGTTTGGTTTAGTTGTGGGCTCCATTGTGCTGTGGGGTGGTTGTTTCCTTGCCCTTGGAAAATTCAGTGAATCACAGAAGTGATTTTCAGTAAATGGGGGTCAACAAAAAGGTGTTCGCTGAAAATAGCTTTTGGCAAACTAATATTGACCCATTCATTGTCAAGGAAAGCTCCCAAGTCCCTAATAACTGTTAATTTATGTAGGTGCATTGGTTACCATATTTTTCAAAGGATACAGTGCTACATGCCTTGGAATTTAGCTTAACGATCTCATCGGAGTGGGGTGTCCCTGATTCTGAGGTTGTTATCCTCTGTTCCGGGCCCCCATCCCTCTTCAGGTAGGCCTGCCTTCCAGGTTATGGAGAGGGCACTCACCTCAGCGGGCTCACAGCTGGCCCCTTCAGTGCTGGAATGTCACATATCCATGTGCTCTGGTCCGCAGCTGACACAGTCCACTACACTGGGACATCGAGCACGAGAGCAGCAAGATACCCTACCAGAGGGCACCCTCTCTATGGAGTCCTCTTCAGATGTTCCCCCTGAGGAGCCAACCCCATAAGAGACTGTGCATGAAGAAGCACATTGATTCCCCTGGGGAATCCCTCACGGAAGATGCAGATTGCGAAGAGGAGGGAGGGTCCCCACGGTTGTCCCCTGAAGATGTCTCCTTTGGAGCCACATTGGAGATCCTAAACAGAGGGGTGATTGGAAGGCCACCAACCCTTCCTCTGAGGAATCTGTATTCTTGCAGGCGTTCCGTGCTCTACCCTCTACTTCCTGGGTGACCCTGCCTGCTGATGAGCTAGTTAAGCTCATCGTGCAATGCGCTTGGAAGGCCCCTGACACCATTGAGCCTATCCCCCAGAGACTGGACAAAATACCATCACCCCCAGAGGATCAACCCCATTGGTCCAAAGGCTTGGCAGTGGATGCTATGGTTGTGCGGCAGCAACAAGAAAAGAACTCAGTGGAGAGTCATGCTGTCCATCCTCCAAACAGGGAGTCTCGGGCGATGGACAGACTATGGAAGTGGGTTTACACCTCAAGGACTTTTGCTATACGGTCATTGAACTATTTGGCACATTTCACTCACCTCCAAAAGACCTGATTACCGAACTTTCAGGATCGTTAGGAGCAGTTGCTGAGGTATGTGACAAAGTTGCCTTGCAGCTTGCTACCCTGAAGTCTATTTCTAACTCGTCCATGCTGTTGATTGCACACACAACCAAAGAAGCGGCCAGAGCAGCACGTGCAGGAGTTATGAGACGTAGCGCCTGGATGCGCTTGTGTGATTTTTGCAGACCCCTTTAGTCTTTCTTTGTCAAAGTTAAGGACACGCTAGCCAGGTGCGAGAAGGATGGCAAGACCCTTTCTGCTGTGGGCATACGTTTTTCTCTCCCCAATGATCCTACTCTAGGAATCAGAGGAAAAGAAAGATTTAGTTCAAGAAGTCTCAAGGGCCTTTCCATGATGCACGTGATCCCCCCCCCCCCCAAGGCAGAGGGGGTCGGTGTAACCAGGGGTCCAAGGATTCCTTCTCTGGACAGCCCTACCACCGCTCCTGAAGAGCGGGACCCATTGCTTACCTCTGGAAGCAGTCTGGGGAAGATTCTCTCTGCACCATTTAGCCTGACATTCCATAACAACGGATTCTTGGGTGCAAAAGATCATGACCAGAGGTTATCACATCCCCTTCGATCTTTACCCAATGCCACAAAAGCTAATCCCCAATGTTCCACCCAGTCAGAGGGACACAGCAGCATAGGAAATCCAAAAGCTGCTCCAAAAAAGTCATCCAGACAATCCCACCAGACCAAATAGAATCCGGATTCTACTCTAGATTCTTTTTAGTGCCAAAAAAAGGCAGGGGACTGGAGGCCAATTTTAGACCTCAGCATCCTAAACAAGTTTGTCAAACAGGCCAAATTCCAAATGGTCACGGTTCAGTCTAGCCATCCGTTTTTTGGAAAAAGACGACTGGATGTGGCCAATAGATTTTCAGGATGTGTATTACCACATAACAATGGACAAACTCTCCAGAAGATATCTCCACTTCTGGCTGGGAGCCAATCACTACCAATTTCCTGCGTTCACTAAATGTATGGCAGTAACAGCTCACTTGAGACTGCAATGATTCTTGGTGTTTCCATTTCTGGATGATTGGCTCCTTACCACCCCCACCAAGCATCTACTACTTTAGGCCTTACACTACACTTTACAGCTAGCACGACTCCTAGGGATCTCAATAAAGGAAGAGAAATCAAAACTTGAGTCCACTCAATGTCTAGAATTCATTGAGCAACACTTGACACAAGTTCTTGTCTGGTTTCCCTGCCTCTTCACAGGCTTCAGAGACTCTGATCCCAACTCCAAGTGATAATCTGTCGAGACAAAGTCCCACCTCGTTCGGTCCTGCAACTACTGGGTTCTATGGCAGCAGCGATTACTGTAATCCCTCTAGCAAGACTCCACATGAGATTACTACAATGGCTCCTAGCATCGCAGTGGTCCCTATTGACACACCTTATGTCCTTTCCAGTTCCCATAACAAACTGCTGCAAACAGGATTTGAATTGATGGATGAAGCCAGAAATGGAAGTATGGAGTCGTCCCTTCTCATCCCCTCAGCCCAAGGCCGTAGTGACCACGGATGCGTCCCTGATGGGGTGGGGGCTATTTTCAGAGAGACAGTCCAAGCCACTTAGTCCCCCTTAGAGGCTGATTTGCATATCAGTGTCCTAGAACTGAGGGCATTGCTTCTGGTTTTGCAAGCTTTTTAGTCTGTACTCCCGTCCGTGACTGTTGCTGTCCAGTCAGACCGCATGCTGGTCATCTGGTACATCAACAAACAAGGGAGAACCAGATCCTACCCTTTGTGTTTGGGAAGCAGTGAGAGTTTGGCAATGGGCGATAGCTTCCAACCATTTTCTGACAGCAAAAGCACATTCCTGGGAATTCCAACGTTTTTGAAGACAAATTGAGCAGATGCAGTCTCCTGCCTCACAACTGGTCCCTCAACCCAGAAGTAGCAACTGAGATTTTCCACTGCTGGGGTCAGCCTTACTGGGATCTGCTCACCCTTCCCTTCAACCACAAATGCAGCAGCTACTTTGCCCTAATCCCCCCTCAGGGGGTGTCCTCGAGGGATGCTCTAGTACATGATTGGACTATGGGACTGCTTTATACTTTTCCTCCATTTCCCCTCATTCCACAATTTCTAAAGAAAGCACTTTAGTTAAGAAGCAAAGTGATCCTCATTGCACCCTATTGGCCCCAACAAGTCTGGTTCCCTTTCCTTTGGCCTCACCTAGTTCACCGACCATGGACTCTGGATCCAGCTCCGGGACCACTATCGCACCCTCAAAGGTCATTTCACCCAACCCTACCGTGCCTCAAGCTGACAGCTTGGTACCTCCACTTCCAGTAATTGACAGGCATAATAATTTATCTTCCCCTGTCCATAAAATACTTCTGCCTTCTCATAAACCCTCCACCAGAAAAATTTATTATAGTAAATGGAATAGGTTTGTCCTTTGGTCTCGAGGAAAAGAACTGGACCCTTTCTCACCTCTGATTAATTCATTGTTGGAGTATTTATCAACTTTTTTGCTCCATTCAGGAGAGTCTGCTTCTGCCATTTGGCTCCATTTAGCAGCTATCCCAAATTTCCATAATGTTTTTCAAGACTCCTCTTTGATGTCCCACTGTCTCTGTAAAACCTTTTTGAAAGGAGTCATACATATTAAACCGCCTTCAAAGACCCCATTGAACTTTGGAACTTGACTCAAGTCCTACAAACCGAGTAGTCATCCCTTCGTGCCTTCTGCCACTTCCAATATGAAATTCCTGTCTTGGAAAACTTTATTCCTGGTAGCCATTACCTCAGCAAGAAGGATTTCTGAGTTGCAGGCCTTGTGTGTGAAATGTCCTTCTATAGTTTTCCACAAAGTGAGTATCACTTCAGACTAACCCGCCTTCTACCCAAGATTGCCTCCGACTTGCATATTAATTAATTCATTGACCTACCAGTCTTCTTTCCAAATTTCTCTAATAAAGGAGAATATTTGTATTTATTGGATGTACATAGGCAATTACTTTTCTATTTAGATGGAACTAAATCCTTCCGAAAATCTGATCAGTTATTCCTGTCCTTTTCAGGACCCAAATTGGAAAAATCGGTTTCTAAAGTCATGTTGGCAAAATGGCTGAGACTGCAATTCCTTTGTTTATTAACAGAACAAAATGCATTTAACCACTAAAAATCAAAGCTCATTCAACTAGATCAGTAGCTTTCCACCACTCCAGAGCTTCTATGGATGATGATTGCGCAGCAGCCACCTGGGCTACCCCTTGTACCTTTATTACTCATTACAAATTGGACTTGGTTTCCAGGGGGGAGTGCATCCTTCCGCTCAATAGTGCTCAGGAATATCCTTCCCAGGATATAAAGTAGCTAGAAGATTAACATTATCAGATAAAGAAGTTATGTTCTGACCGTAACGTTCCATCTTTGTTGTTGATCTTCATTCATTCATGACATCCCACCCTCCTACCCCCTCCGAAAGACTCTTGGAGGTTCGGACTTGGTCCTGATTACTTAATAGGGCATTTGCTCAGACAAAGCCCCCGCTTTTCTTCTTATGGGCAGACTCTATCTGAGGAGATACAGCGAGAGGCACTATGGGTAGTCTTCGCTTAAGAGTTTTTTGCCTGGCGCGAGCTTGTATATCGGTAGAGTCTGTTCCGAGGAGGGAACTGAAACCCATCCATCATGAATGAATGAAGACCACAACAACACAGATGGAACATTATGGTAAGAACATAACTTTTTTTTTTGGGGGGGGGGGGATTCCCTACAGAGTACTCCGTCAGGAATACTGGATGAGCAAATGAGTGTAACTAATGATTTCTTTTGAGTTTGGATACAGTATCTGAATTGCCTAGGCATAGTAAGATCTTAAGTTTAATTCTGGTGGCTGCCAAAAAAGCAATTACTAGAGAATGGAAATCAGAATCTGAGCTAATCATGCCTGAAGCAGTGAATATTGCAACAGAAGTAAAAGTACAGGGTGTGAGATCTTTAGAAAAGGATCGCAGTAAACTGCATAGCAAAAATGGAAATTGTAGGAACAACACATTCAGAAAAATGTTTTTGAGCAGGAATGCAGTTTAGGAGAAGGCAGGATTTGAATAATTTATCTAATGATGCCTAGATAGAATATATAACAATGTATATTATCTATAATTGTAAATGTGAACTTGTTAATGTGGTTTGATTGTTGTTGTTTCTTTTTGGCTTTTCCCGGTTAGTGGTCGCCACAGCGGAACTCCAGTCCACTAATGATTGGCAGTAGATTTTTATGGTGTTGAGTTGCCAGCCTGATGCCCAACCTTCAGCAAAGGCACGCCCATTCACGCATGTCTTTCAGAGGCCACTCGACCATGGGAGGACATGCAGACTCTACACAGAAGGCACTCCAGTCGAGAATTGAACAGAAGAACCTCTTGCTGAGAGACAACAACGCCACCGCTGTACCACCGCGGCACTTGTTAATGTAGTTTGATTACTGTTATATAAATGTAAGTTTGCCTATGTCACAAGTGGTAATTCAATAAAGGTGCTTAAAAAATGAGGTGAACACCCAGTTTCTTGTATTTCAAGTCAGAACAATATCCTGGCAGATGCTGTAAGCAGGGATCTTTTAGACTCCAACAAATGCTGCTGAAGAGGTCTTCCTGAACCTAACTTTCTAATGGGGTCCCCTCAGTAGACCCACTCACTTCTTACTAGAACAAACTGCATTACCTCTGTTCCAGTACTCAACAGACAGGGACTTGGAAAACAGATGCCTTTTCTTTCAAATTGGCAATTTGGTTGCTGTATATATTCCCATTCTTGCTTCTGATTCCCAGCGTACTGATAAAAGTCATGGTAGACAGACCCATCATGGTCCAACTGGCTTCTTCTGGCCAAGGCAATACTTGATGTCCTTCTATTCCTATGTTGCAGTACTCTAGTTGTGGTATTTCCTGCTCTCAGCCGACTCGTACGTCGGCTCCTGTACAAAAGCTTCAGCTTGGCTGTTGCAGCTTGCATGGGATGTCAGACGTAAGGCCATAAACCAGGGGCCTTAAATGTGACGTCTGCATGCACAATCCTCAGAACTTTTCAGCCGCAGATGACCTACGCATTGTATGATCGCTACTTCTGAGACATCGCATCAGTAAAGCTAAGTGTAACCCATTGGGTTTCTGTTTTTCTTTGTTTAACCAATTGTTATTGCTTCGGCTTGGTTGTAGCCTTTAGCTGAGGTCAGGTAAAAAGGGAAAGCGTCAATGTGGACACCAGATACCCCACAAAGAAGTTCATGATAGGTTTTGTTGTTTTTTTTTTTTTTTTTGCTTAGGCCGGGAGCACAACCATTCCGCCTGCTCAATTTGTCAATCATTTGTGCCGAAGACCCTACACAGCCGTTTGGTTGCTTTAAACCTCTACCTAGAAAACCAGCGCCTTAAATGGTTAGGCTTAAGAATGGATCCCGCATCGGAGGCTGTATCTGAACCTCCCTGCAAGAAGGCCAAGATTCCTAGGCTTTCCTCGCCTGCCGCTTTGCTACCGGACACCCTGCAAACTTCCGATCTAGGAATTGAGGAGCGCCTGGTGGATCCGTCTACTTCGATGTCCTTTGAGGAAGCCGTTGCACAGCCGACAACCGTCATGTCCTCTGAGCATACACAGACTACCGTCAATGTCAAGGGGGAACCTGATTCTGTGGTACCTCCAACCGGGATCCTAACTTTGGAAATGGTGACCTCAAAACCTGACTCCAGGCTGGTTCCAACTTCCACCCCGGCCAAAAAGAAGCAGAAAATCAAGTGTACATCCTCCTCTGCAGAAGCCCTACCAGATTGGCAGGCCTTCACTTCCTCTCTCATGCAAGCCTTCAGCCTCAACCTCCACTACTCTGCCTTTACTCAGCCCTAGGCCTGCCTCTGCCTCTTCCCTCCCACCCATGACCTGTCAGGTTAGGGAGGAAGAGCATGATTCTTCCTTTTCTTCATCACTATTTCATATACATCCCAGATTGCTTCTCCCTAGGAGTATTATTCTCCTGATGAGGAATCTGTTGAGGGGGATTCTCCCTCTGAGGATATTACCTTTGGTGAGACCATCACCAAGATGAAAGGTTACTTCAAATGGGATACTTCACAAATGACTGACACCGAAAAGAGGTACTTTGAGCTGCTTCAAGTAGATTCCCCCTCCCCTTCGACTGTCCCTCCGGTTCTGGCTGCTTACTTGGATGCCTTTAATTCAGCTTCTAAGGCCCCAGACTCTCAGCCACCTGCCCCTAAGCGCACTGACCACTTCTATAAAGTGCCAGTGGAGCCGAAATTCTTAGTCAAACCACCCTTGGCAGACCCAGCTGTAATTGCCACCGCCCCTGATAAATAGTCTAGACTGCTTCCTTCTGCCCCCTGCTACCCATGGATAAAGATAGCACATCTGTTGGTAGGATTGGCAAGAAGGTATACACATCCTCCACATTGACTTTCAGAGCCATTAATTATCGGACCCACATGACTAAGTATGCGCTCTACACAGTGTTTCAAGCCTCTTCCATGCTGGTTTCTATTCCTGACAGCCCCATTAAGGCTGATATTTCCTACAAACTGTCCTTGACTCAGCAAGTAGCCAAGCACTCCATTAGATGCAGCTATGATGCTGTAGAAGCATCTGCCTGCTCTGCAACATCTGCTTCTGTCCTCAGGAAATGCTCCTGGTTGAGACTCCAGAAACTCCCAGAAGAGTTCAAGTCCAAGATCTTGGACGCTCCCCTGGATCACAGTTTCCTTTTTGGAAAACAAACTGCAGACCTCTTTAAGAATCTGAAGGGAAAAAAGTAAAGAATTACAGGATATCAAACATTTGCTGGTGTCCCATTCCCAAGTATTATAGGAACTCTCTGCTAAAACCACTTTTGTAAGGCATAACCCTCCACAAACAGCTGCTTCCTCTTCCAGATCTAGAAGAGCGGCAAGAAGACCTACCACGTCCAGACCTACTGTACCACCATCTCAGCCCAGACAGTCCTTTCAGGACAGAGGAGGTCCCAATAATGTGACTGCCTTGCCCCACATACCACTTTCTGCATGCCTTCCCCACTGGCTCCCCTTTTGGCAACCATCACCACAAACCAATGGGTCCTATCCATTATCCAAAAAGGGTACTTCCTATCCTGGAAAGAAAAAAACACCCAGGAAAGGCATTCCGTTACCCCCCCAAAAAACAACTTTGTCTCCTTCCACAAGTTTTGTCAGACCTGCTAAAGCTAGGCACCATAGAACCTGTCCCCTCAGGACAGGAAGGAAAGAGATTCTACTCCCGTCCCTTCCTTGTTCCCAAAAAAGATGGCCCCTGGAGACCCAACTTTGATCTTTCCTTTCTAAATCTCCACCTTCATGTACCCTCCTTCAGAATGCTGTCACTGCCCACTCTGCCACTTATTCCAGCCAAGGCCTTTATGACCACCTTGGACCTAAAAGAAACCTACCTACACATAACCATCAGGACTTCCCACTGACAATTCCTGTGTTTCTCTGGGCCTTCCTCTCATTTACAATTTACTGCTTTGCCCTTTGGTTTATCCACTGCCCCCGAGTGTTTACAAAGTGCGTAGTTCCAGCCATTGCCCTCTCCAGAACTCAAGGAATCCAGATTTACCCATATCTGGATGACATCCTAATACTGGCAGAGTCGATACCCTCTCAAGGCATCTGCACTTCACCATGTCCCTTCTGCAAAATGTAGGGTTCACCATCTACCTCCCAAAGTCCTCATTGAACCCAGACCAGGACAAGATTTTCCTAAGCTGCAAAATCAGAACGGACAAAATGAAGGCCTTTCTCCCACAGGACAGTGTTCTATCCCTGGCTTCCCACTTCAAGGAAATTTTACTCTCGCAGAAGGTGACAGTAAGGCAATTTCTTTTGTCTCTTAGGCTTAATGGCAGCAACCATCCCCCATGCTACCATTGGCCAGAATGCACATGCGCAAGCTACAGTGGTATCTCAAAAACATTTGGTCTCAACATCTGCATCACTTCGGGTTATTCTCCTCCTTCCGTGTCAAAAGACAGAAATCAGCTGGTGGATCCAGCAAGTACAGCTAAACCCAGGACTTCCACTTCTCCCCCCACTCGAACCCAAACAATGCAGAAGGATGCCTCAGATTAAGGTTGGGGGGGGGGGGTGACGCATCCTACAGGGTTCAGGAAAAATGGCATCCTCCTCTACAGGCAAAACACATCAGTCTCAGGGAAATGACAGCAGTCTTCCTAGCTCTAAAGACCTTTACCCCCCTTCTTGTACCAGGGGTGCTTCTGATAGTGACCAACAATATCGCTGTCATGTGCTACCTCAACAAACAGGGAGGAACAAAGGCCCATCAGCTGTGCCGACTGACCCTGCTGATGTGGGACCTAGCTTCTTGCCACAACTTGGTCCTGCATGCGAGCTACAGCCCCTTGCAGGACAACAAGCAAGCAGATCTCCTAAGCAGGACTTCTCTCCACAGCACGAATAAATGCTGGACATGAGGGTCTTCCTAGATGTAGTCCACCGGTGGGGTACTCCACCAATAGACCTGTTTGCCTTCCCCCAGAACAGGCAGCTGCAGACCTGCTCAAAGACCTACGCCCCTCTAGCATGGAGAGTGGAAGCTTTCAACATCTCTTGGGAGGAGAAATTTCTTTATGCCTCCCCCCCCCTTTCCAATTATTCAGAAAGTCCTCCTGAAAATCAAGGAGGACAAACCAAAAATCTTGTTAGTGACTCCCTACTGGCCAAGGCTGCACTGGTTCCCCCTACTTCACAATTTAGCCAAGGGCAGTCACAAGTTACCCTACAAGGTGGGCCTACTGACACAAGACAAAGGAACTCTCCTCCACCCACACTTGCAGATGTTATCCCTGACTGTGTGGGTGATAAACTTTTGATCCCCTTCAGACACCACTACTCGGAGGACTTGCTTTCAGTCCTGAGGGAGGCAAGGAAACCTACCACCAAAAAATCTTACCTAGCTAAATGGGAAAGATTTACAAAGTGGTGTCTGGACAAGGGAAAGGGACCCTTGCTCTGCTGATGCAACCCTTGTTCTTTCTTGTGTGTATTTCATTAAAAGCGGACTTTCATATTCATCTTCAGTGAAAGTACACCTTTTTGCTATATCAGCCTGCTTGCCCCTTGATCCCCCCTTCTAACCTGTCTAGGGTACACCATAAATGAAAATAAATCTCAACTGGTACCCTCTCAAAAAAATTACATTCCCGGGTGCAGCTTGAACACAACTGCCCAGATGGCTCTCCTTACGCCAGAAAAGCAAATTCATTTGGTGACGTACTTCAAACAGGCGGCCACAAAAACCCTGCTATCTGCGAGGCAAATACTGCAAGCCTTTGGGGTTCATGGCCTCATGTATTCTTCTAATTCCATATGCAAGACTGCATATGAGGAAACTTCAGTGGTACTTAAGTTTATGGAGCCAACATTGGTGATCCCTATCATTCCTTGCCTGCGCCTAGAGTTCCTATGGTGGGCAGAGGCCTGCCACCAAAACAAGGGACTGCCAGTCACACCACCCCCTGCCGCCCAAATCCTAACTACAGACGCATCAGACTATGCATGGGAGGGCTTATCTGGCAGGGAAGTGCATTCAGGGAAAATGGAGCCCAGATCAAATGCACCTTCAGGTCAATCAAAAAGAAATGCTAGCTGTACAGAATGCACTGACAGCCTTCAAGGACTACCTTCATCCAGGACAATTACTGATAAAGATGGACAACACAACGGTTATGTGGTACATAAGCAGGGGGTACACATTCCTACCCCCTCTGCAGACTAGCCATGGCACTGTGGAACATGGCCTTGAGCTACCAAGTACAACTACAGGCTCAATTCCTGCCAGGAAAGCAGAATGTTTTGGCAGACAAACTAAGTAGAAATCTCATGGGCACTCATGAATGGAAACTGGATTCACGGATTTTCAACATGTTGACATGCAAATGGGGGAGCCCAGACATAGATCTTTTTGCCTCACCCCAGAACTACCAGTTGGACAAATTTTGCACAACTCCTCACAAAAAAGCCTGGAATGTGGATGCTCTGTCCTTCAGCTGGAAAAACCTATCAGTCTGTGCCTTTCCCCCTCTGCCTTTGCTCTCCAAAGTTCTACTAAAAGTCAAACAGGACAAACCAAAAGTGATTCTGATTGCTCCAGACTGATCTCGCCAACACTGGTACCCACTCCTGCGCAGTGTCACACATTTCTCCGTAGCACCTGCCTCAGACACCTTCCTTACTGTCTCAGCAAGAGAACCAAATTCTGCACCCTCAGCTCCAAACATTGAATCTTGCAGCTTGGCTAATCACTTAAATTCACCCTTAGCATCCCTCAGCAAACCTGCGATGGGTGTCATTTTGGAGGCGAGAAGACCTAGTACCAGAAAATCTTATGCTGACAAATGGAAAAGATTCTGTGCCTAGAATCAATCTCAAGGGATGAGCACAGCAGTGCCCAGTTTACCTCAGATTTTGCAATACTTAACTGAGATGCTTCATAACGGCCTGTCTTTTTTTCTTCCATAAAAATCCATGCCACATTACAACACAGACCCCCCCCCTTCTCTCATCCTTTTCTAAAGCAGTATCTCAGAGACTTGAGACCACCCAGGAGAGCTCCCAACCCCTGCCTGGGACCTTAACTTTGTATAGGAGAAACTCACTCTTACCTCCTTTCGAGCCAGCTGCAACTGCAGACTTAAAATTTATTTCCTGGAAAACAGCCTTCCTTTTAGCAATCGCTTCAGCTGGAAGGATATCTGAATTACAGGCCCTTATGGCAGTGGAGTCTTTCATCATCTTTCATGCGGACAGGGTGTCACTCAGGGCCATTCCATCATTCATGCCCAAGGTGGTATCCAGTGTGGCGCTTAATCAGTCCATTCATTTGCCAACCTTCTTTCCCAATCCACAGAACAAGGGAGAGCGGATTCTGCATTCATTGGATGTACACAGACAACTTAGGTTCTACTTGGACAGGATTAAATCTTGAAGAAAATATGAACAACTTCTGGTAGCATTTGCTGCAGGGGCAGAGGGGAATGCTATTTCAAAGCAAACCATTTCTAAATGGATAAGCCATTATATTCATTTTTGTTATAAGCACCATGGAAAACCTATCCCACAGGGGATCAGATCTCATTCCACCAGGGCTGCATCTACTTCAGCAGCCTTTCTCAGAGGTGTTCCTACCAGGGATATTCTAGAAGCTGCTATCTGGAGTTCAGTTCATACTTTCACCAAGCATTATCATTAACCAATTTTCTCTAAATCCAGAGCTGGCTTTGCCACTGCTGTTTTGCAAGGTCTTATGGCTGGTCCTAATGCTGTACAAGTCCATCCTCCCAACCTTAGCTTTGAGAATCTACCCAAATGTAATGACTGCAACAGTGAAACACGATGAACATAGTACAGTTGTGTACACTTACCATAAATGTAGATGTTCAAGTGTATTCACTGTTGCAGTCCTGGTTATCCTCCGTCCAGCCCCCTGTTTTTCTTTTTTTATGCTTAAAAGCCTTTTTGGTGTATTTGCTTTTGTTTGGAGGTATATTTTTGTGTTTCTTATTTTATATATATATTTATATATTTTGCTCCCCGTTTTGGGGGCATCTGACATCTGGGGCAAAAAAAACTGATGTAATGGTGTCGGCTGCATATTTTATACCCCTGACATCATGGAAGGGACAGCAACCGACGCAAGACCCAAGACTTTGTTAATCAGGCCGACTGAGGGCAACCTGCCAGCAGATTACCCAAATGTAATGACTGCAACAGTGAATACACTCTTAACATCTACATTTATGGTAAGTGTACACAACTGTACTTTTCTCCTACAGTACCCCTTTGCTTCTGTCAGAGGAAGAGTCCTCTGATGAGGATTGTGTAACCTATGAATCTCGGATTAATAAGGGAACATTTTAAGTGGCAGGCCTCAGTGGTCTCAGTAAGAAAAGATACTTTGACCTCCTGCTGCAAATGGAGCAACCATCCCCTTCAGCTGTGCCCCCTTAGCTCCATGCCTTCCAGGATGCCTTCTTAGCCGCCTCTCAAACTCGTGATTCGCAACCACCAGCTTCTAAACGTCGTGACCATTTTTTATACGGTCCCACCGGACACCCAGTCCCAACCCACCAGCAGACCCTGCTATTATTGCAGTCTCTGCAGGTAAGACATCTAGGCAGTTGCCTTCCTGTACCCGCTTGTCTTACTGGTAAAGACAGTAAATTTATGGATAGACTAGGGAAAAAGTTGTATACCTCCTCTGCTCTTGCTGTAAGAGGCTTGCACTACCAAACTCACATTGCTAGGTATGTCCTGGACACTATTCCTAAGGCTTCCACCCTACTGTCTGAGGTCCCTGAATCCAACATTAAAGCTCAGCTTAACCTACTCTCTCCACAACATCCCAAGTAGCTAGGCACTCCAAGTGCAGTTATGATGCTGTGGAAACTTCATCCAAATCTGCTGCTTCTGGCTCAGTACTAAGGTGCCACTCCTGGCTGAGACTTTAGCCACTGCCCTTAGATGTACAAAGCAAGCTGCTTGATGCCCCCTTGGGCAATAAAGCACTATTTGGCCAGGCCTTAGCTGAACTTCTTAAATCCCTTCAAGAGAAGGGAAAAGAACTACTAAACCTAAAACACTTACTGGTATTTCCCATTCCCAGATACCACAGGAACTATCCTCAGAAAACATCCTTTGTCAGGAAGTAGTCCTCTTACTCATCTCAACAGACAGAGGGATGCAGGCAGCCAAGGAAAACCTATGCCCCCCCCTTTGTAGCCAGTCTGATCGATCCAGACCACCTCCATTGTGACTTACCATTACTAAATCAAAACACCCCACTGTCCCTTTGCCTCAATCTCTCCCTACCCTCCTGGTGGAAGATTACATCAGAAAGATGGGTACTTTCCATCTTTCAGAGGGGCTTCTTTATGACTTGGTGGATGTTACCCCCCCCTCCTTCCAGGGAATCCCTCAACCTCCAGCAAGCCAAGTCCACCTCCTCCCCACTATCATTCAACAACCTCTAGGCCCAGGGCACCGTAGAACAAATAACACCCACCCAAAGCAACAAAGGTTTTTACTCAAGTATGTTCTTTGTACCAAGGAAGAACAACCAATGAAGACCAATCCTGGATCTATCTTTCCTAAACCTATTTCTCATGGTACCCAGCTTCAAAATGATCACCTTACATTTGCTCCTTCCACTCATTCCCACTCAGGCCTACATGGTGGCCTTGGTTTGAAGGATCCCTACCTCCACATTTCCATTCACCCAGACTACAGGAAATTCCTCCACTTTGCAGTAGGTTCCTGGGATTTTCAATTCTCTGCCTTGCCCTTTGGGCTTTCCACAGCCCCCCCCAAGTGTTCACAAAGTGTTTAGCACCCTTCATTGCTCACTGCAGGGCACAGGGTATACAAATATACCCATACCTAGATGACCTTATGGTACTTAATCAAAGCCACCAAGTCTTCCAAGAGGCACCTAAAAATAGTGATCAGCACCCTAACCCCGCTGGGGTTCACTATAAACACGGAAAAGTCTCATCTGCAAGCCACACAAGACACAGTTTTCTTGGGGTGCAGAATCAGGACAGACTTAATGAAATCTTTTATCCCAGACCAAAGAATCCTGGACCTGGCCATCTACCTTAACACACTTACTAACCTTACTTCATTGCCAGCACGGGAATGCCTAAAGATGCTCGGACGCATGGCATCCCTAATACCCATTTTGCCCCTAGCAAGACTCAACGTGAGAACGATTCAATGAATCTTGAAGAACTTATGGAGCCAACACTCCCATCCCCTGGACACTCCTCTTCCACTACTCAAGTGTCTGAAGGCGTGGGACTCCAGTGGTGGATCTCTGCCATTCACCACAACCAAGTTATCCCACTTCAGGTACCTGCCCTACTACTAGAACTCACGACAGGCGCATCAGACCTGGGTTGGGGTGCAGTACTACAGTACAACCAGAAACAGATCACTGTACAGTGGAAATGGTCCACACTGAGACTAAAGGACCACATAAATATCACAGAAATGAGGGCACTTCATTTACCCTTACAAACCTTCAAATCAGCCCTACTTCCAGGACCTCTCAAAGTTATCACAGATGATGTGACTGTAATGTGGTACATAAATGGAGGGGACAAGATCCTATCCCCTTTGCAGCTTAGCCGTCCAAATCTGGACTCTAGCAATGGCTCTAAACATCCATCTAGTAGCAGTCTACATTCCTTCGATAGAGAATGTCATGGCAGACACACTGTCTAAGCAAGAACTTCAGCTCCGTCTCACGAATGAATGCTTCACAGAGAAGTATTCCTAGATTTCATTCAGAAGTGGGGTATTCCACAACTCTGTGTTTGCTTCCTACCAGAACAAACAGATGCCCATATTTTGCACAAGGGCTCCACATCTACAAGCCTGGAAAGTGGGCATCTTCTCTTTTCATTGGGGGGGGGGTGTTTCTCTTTGCCTTTCCCCCCTTCACTCTGATTCAGAAGGTTGTTTTCAAAATACAAAAGGACAAACCAAAAATCCTGTTGGTGACCCCCTACTGGCCAAGACAGCACTGGTTCCCCTTCTTTACCTACTAGCCAAGGTCAGTCACCCCCACCAAATCGACTTGCTCACAAAGAACAGAGGATCCCTACTCCACCCTCAAGTGAACAACTTGAAACTGACCTTATGGGTGATAGGGTTCTAATCCCCTTCAGACACCTATATACAGAGGACGTACTCAGTGTCCTGCAGGAGGCCAGGAAACCTAGCACCAGGAGAAATTGCATCTTTAAATGGAAAAGATTCTCCAAGTGGTGTCAAAAACCAGGACCCATGACTATTCCTTTGGTCCTTTCCTGTTTGTGTGAGCTCCTTCACGCAAGACTAACTTACTCATCAGTTAAAGTCCATTTATCTGCCATCACTGCCTGTTTGCCCATGTTAGCACTACTGGCTTCCAATTGGAGGTCAAGCTGTTCTTGAAAGGGGTTCTTCATATCAAATCCCCCAGAAAGCCTATCCCTCCACCTTGGGACCTGAATTTTGTCCTAGAAAAACTCACGCTGCCATCTTTTGAGCCAGCACATTCAGTAACCCTAAAACATTCTGCACCCTTAAACCTGTACTTCTAGTGGCCCTTACGTCCACCAGGAAGGTGTCGGAGATTCAAGCTCTTATGGCCATTCCTCCTTGCATCATTTTCCACAAGGATAGAGTTGCCTTCGGGACTATTCCCGCTTTCATGCTTTAGGTGGTTAATGAACTTTCATTAAACCAAACCGTTAATCTGCTTGCTTTCTACCCTAACCCCCAAAATGCCTCAGAGAGGACCCTACATTCTCTGGATGTACACCGACAACTGAGGTATTTAAACAAAACCAAACTTATTAGGAAATCTGATAAGCTTTTCAAGCTTTTCATCTCCTTCCACCCTAGGGCTCTAGGGAAGGCAGTCACCAAACAAACCATTTCCTCATGGATCTCTAAATCCATTGGAATATGTTACACCTCCCATGGTAAAACCTTACAGGGCCGGGTCAAATCACACTTTACCAAGGCAGCTGCTTCCTCAGCTGCTTTTTTAAAGGGGGTGGATGATGCTTCAATCCTAGAAGCCGCCACCTGAGCCTTGGTGCAAACCTTCACCAAACATCACAAACTGGACTTAGCTTCCAGGGCCAGAGCTGGGTTCACCAGGTCTGTTTTTCAGGTCTCATTGACCAAGGACCCCCAGTCGTCCTCCCAGGTTCATACCTAAAAGCTTGGCACTCTCCCTACTGTTATGAATACTGCAACATGTGAATAGAAGGACATAGAATAGTTGTGGAAGAACTTACCATAACCTTAGATTTCCTTCTCTTCCATGTTGCAGTATTCAGTCCCTCCCTACTTGCCCCCTCAGACTCCCCAGCCTATTATGCCTTACTGGTCTATGTGCATGTATTTCATCCTGTCATCTTTCCTTTTAGCCTCTCCACTGATCACAGCCTAATATAAGTACCGTTATTCTAGTCTACATGTGAATCTCTAGGGTCTACCATCTTGGACCCACCTTAAAATTCCAGGAGTACTAGTGTATGCGGCAGTCCATTCTGAAGAGGGTACGTGCAGATGTCGCTTTTATACCCTACGTTGATTTATGGCCCTAGCGCAGGATGTCACAAGTACCCTCCTGAAGCTCCCTACTGTTATGAATACTGCAACGTGGAAGAGAAGCACATCTAAGGTTATGGTAAGTTACAACTATTCTTTCTCTGCAGATAGTCTTCCTGTCTACATCATTCCATCCCTGCCTCCTAAGATTTTCCTTTTTTTCACTCAAATTCAAAACGGTTGTAGAGGTTATGCAGTCCTCAGGCATTGGACTGCTTGTTCACTGCTTAGAAAAGACCTGAAGATGGTGCTAATGGATGCCTTTATTATACTCTGACATCCAGATGTCTGTTGTCCAACATCGGTTGTCTAGGAGTGATCCAGAGACTCTGGAAATTGGGCTGGTTGCAGGCTTCTACATGCAGAAATACCCAAGAATCAGTACTGCAACATTGATCTGCTCTAACGCTACAATTATGGTAAGTGGGACGCAACTGTGTTTTCCCCACACCTCCAGCATAATTCTAGTGGAAAGGCTGAAATTGTATAGATTCAGTAGTGCGTCTAAGGCTGTTGGCGCTGACAAAAGCAATCTGGCTCATTGTTTGGACCAATTGAGCTAGTATTTTTGGTTTGGGGAGAGCCCTCAGGACTTGTGCCAAAGTGATCTGGGGGGCACACTGATATGTGGGTAACTGTTGGGTGGAGATAAGGGTGTAATGTTTGAGGTAATTTTATCCATGGATATGTTGACTGTTTTCTGGGAATGAATGTGGCGTTCTTACTAGCTCAGTGCATTGTTGCATGGATATGTGTTTGTCCTTAACATATGTGAGAAACGTCAGTTCATAGTTACATTTGGAGGGTTTGATTTGACTTCTGTCTTATGTTAATCTTTTAGAGGTTGGCCAGTTCTTATTAACAGTAAGTTTTGTCTCTTACTGTACAGTTAGTTTATTTCTGAACTTGGAATTAATTCCTCATTGTGTGCTTTTAGGTGAGCATAAAAATTGCAAATTTATCAGTTTGTGAGAGACTGAGGTGATTGATGGGAAGTGATGCTTAAATTTCATCAATTCAAAAGATGTCTGTAATAGGTTTGCCTAAGAAGAGTCTCTAAAGAAAGACAAAAGGGCTTGATGAGAAATAAGATTGTACCCTCACAGTGAATATTCCTGAACGGTGGCTGGGTGTAACTAATGATAGGACAGAAGGGCTTAATGAGAAATCAGACAGTGAATATTCCTGAACAGTGGCTGGGTTTAACCAATGATAGGGAAACAAGTTTAGAGCATACTGGTGTTATGCAAATATTTAATAAAATATTGATGACTAGATCACATATGTTTGATACCCTAGTTTGGACATCAGCTAGTTGGTCTAAGAAGCTGGCATTTATAAAATCTCGGAAGTGTTGTGTGTGCTTTTGTACAGTAGTGTCTGTTTCCAGTTAATGGAGCGAGATTTGAAATCCACCGGGAAAATAGCATTATGTTCAGTTGAGACTGACACCATTTAACATTTTTATTAAATTCTAACTTAAAACATAGGCACGCACACATAAATAGAAAAAAATAACAGTTTTTTTTATTTTCATGCATTGTACATTACATTTTCTTGATCAATTATTGTTAACTCCAACATTACATAACTTGCTCAATTCCTTCCTTACCTTAAATCCTGAGCATTATTCTGCATATATTTTTCCCACAAATTCCATCCCTTTTCTAAAGCTCCCACCTCCAGTTATTTTATCTTCACATTTATTTGTCCGTCTTTTTTATGGGGAAAGTCCAACTGGGTAATACCCAATGTCCTTCTGTTCTCATGCTGCAGTATTCTCACTGTGGGATCCTCCACCTCAGGTGACCTGAATGTCCGACTCCTATGCAAAAGCCTGGTTGCTGTTAAGTGCATGGGACATCACACACATGCCATAAACCATGGGCCTTAAATGTGACGTCTGCACGCACAGACCTCAGAACTTCTCTGCCACAGTCAAACGTCAGCTTGCTTGCTTCACTCTGCGCTTCAGAAGACATCTAAAGATAAGTACCCCATTGGGAAAATTTCTGTTTTCTCTTGAGCTTAGGTTGCTGTTGCTCTCTTTTAAATAGCCAATGTCATCTAGAAAGGGGAAGTGTAAATGCGGCCACCAGATTCCGCACAAGGATTCCCATGAGCTTTGTTGCTTAGGCCATTCCCATGAGCATACGACCTGTAACATTTGCCAGTCGTTTGTCCATGAAACCCTTCACAGTCGTCTGGCAACCTTGAAACTTTTCCTGGAAAACCAGCATCTAAAGCCATTAGCCTTAGGCATGGATCCTGAGTCGGCCATCAAAGTTTAGCCACCTAAAAAGAAGGCCAAGGTTGCAAGGCCTCTACTGTATCTGCCCCTCAGACATCTGACGTCCCACGAGTTACTGGTCTAGGTGCTGAGGGAAGTCCGGAAGAACTGGCAACTTCGGCAGGTGCATTTGTGGAAGCCGCCCTAGAATCTCCAGTCAGCATGTCCTCAGAGGTTATTCCGATGTCTGCTTTGGCTAATGTCGAGTGGGAACTGGGCTTCACTGAACAGCCGCCCGTGGTGCCAGAACAGGACTGTTCTCCAACAGGTTAGACTCCTGATCCTAGGCCTGGTCTTTCACGGTCTGCCTCTAGGACCACTCCTTTTAAAAGGAAGCAAAAAAAACAAACATAATACTACTACAACTGAAGACCAACCAGACTGGTAAATGTTCTCCCAGTCTTTGGTACATGCCTTTATGGCCCTTAGGCCTACAGCTTCTCTAGCTACTATCTTGCTTTACTGTCAGCCCTAGGCCCACTTGTTTCTTCCATTCCACCTGCTCAAACTCGGGAGGAAGATTCCTCTTCCTCCTCTTCAGGTGAATCTTTGACATGTACATCCCAGCTAGCTTCTCCCCTGGACTACTACTCCCCATATGAGGACTCCATGGAAGGAGACTCCCCCACCAGAAGATATTTCCTTTCGGGAAACTATATCCAAAATGAGGGAGTATGTCAAATGGGATGCCACGCAGGTGACTTGAGGTTCAAAAGAGGTACTTTGAACTGCTTCAAATGGAGTCAACCTCCCCCTCTGCAATCCCCCACTGTAATTCCAGCTTACCTGGATGCATTTGTTACAGCCTCCCAAGACCCCTGAATCACAGCCTCCAGCTCCCAAAAGACCTGACAGGTTCTGTAAAGTCCCTGATGACCACAAGTACCTCATCAAGCCTCCTGTGGCAGATCCTGCAGTCATTGCAGTGGCCCCAGATAAACAATTCAGACAAATTCCCTCTTCCTCCCTGCTGCCTTCTGACAAGGACAGTAAGGTCATGGACAGACTGGGGAAAAAAGATTTGTATTTATTCCACACTAGCCTTGAGGGCAATCAATTATCAGACCCACATGGTCAAATATGCCCTAGACATGGTTTCCAAGGCAGCTTCATTACTTTGTACAAACATAAAGAAACACCGACAGTACCACAGCTAGGATATTTATTTAAGTAGAACAGTACAAACAGTACACAGGTTAGCGCACTTTCAGGGATCAACCCCTTCATCAGACAACTGTTGAAATTCCACACTTCCTTAAATACTTGAAACAGTCACATGATGATGCAGGCAATTACCCTAATCACTGTTAGAGAAACACAGTTGCCAATGCAGAATAAAAAATATAAAACTAAATAATGCAGTAAGAATATCATATATCACACATTCCTTATCCAAGCTAATAATTCTGTTAAAACATGCATAGAAAAATATATAAAATATATCTATAAAAAAATATATACATATAAAATACATCTGGCTTGATACCAATGAGTACATGTGCTAATGCATGCGCCTTGCTAAGAGTATATAGGCATAATTTAAATAGTGAAAAATATATAAATGAATGCTAAAATATACTCTACGTACACATAAAACCAGCATATAGACATGCGTAAGTATAAAATTATGAAATTGTAAAAACATATATATATATATATATATATATATATATATATATATATATATATATATATATATATATATATATATATACTGGACGTGCCATACAAAAAACTCAATGCCTCAATGGTCGAGCTTTTAAAAATGGTTTAAGCGACACCATTTGATTCAAACCCGAGGGTTTATCTCCATTAAATCGTATGATCAATCTCTGCTCGGCAGCTTCTGTATCATTAGATAAATTACCCATCTCTGTTTCTCTGACAATATCTGTAAAACTAAACATTTGTAGATATGTTCTGGTCCTGTGTTCTTTGGTATCAAGCCCTTTCCCGATTGAAACAACAGTGCATGACTACCTAAGCCACCTACCCCTGTCCACCCGCCTCTCTCACTGTCTAACCATTTGGAAATAAGTCGCCTCAGACTGCTGGGTCTTATCAATAGTGGGGAAAAGGGTACTTATGACCTGGCAAGAAAACTCCCTTCCACAAGGCAATACCCTTCCCTCCAAAGAAGCAACTACATCTAATCCCTCAGATCGTCCAAAATCTACTCTCATAAGGGACTATAAAAAGGGTCCCCTCAGGCCAAGAATGTCTGTGGTTCTACTCCAGACTTTTCCTACTACCAAAAAAGGATGGCTCTTGGAGGTCCATTCTGGACTTTTCCCTGCTAAATCCCTTCCTGCAGGTTCCTTCTTTCAGAATATTATTCCTTCAAACCCTTCTTCCACTACTGCCACCCAAAGCATTCATGGCCTGTTTGGACCTGAAGGAGGCATACCTCCATATCCCCATTCACCTAGACTGCAGGAGGTTTTTATGCTTTGCCGTGTCATCCTCACACTTTGTTTACTGGCTTGCCCTTTAGTTTATGCACTGCACCAAGGGTCTTCACAAAGTGTCTAGCCCCAGCAATAGCCATCTGCAGGACAAAAGACATGCACATTTACCCTTGCCTAGATGACAGACTCATTTTAGCAGAAGAGGAAAATACTCTCAGGACCCATTTAAAATTCACTGTCCCTGCTTCAGAGCTTGGGGTTCACTCTCAACCTGACAAAGTCCTCCCTCACCTCAACCCAAGACCAAACCTTCTTGGGCTGCAGGATAAGAACAGACACTGATGAAGGCCATCCTTCCTCAGGACAAAGTCAACTCCCTAACCAACTTCTTCCAGGAGCTACTTCTGGTTAACCACATTTCTGAAAGGCAGTTTCTCCGTCTTCTGGACCTCATGCAGCTACACTTCCTATGCTACCTCTATCCAGGCTGCACATGGCAAAGTTCCAGTGGTATTTAAAAAGTCTGGTCACAACACAATCACCCCCTGGAATTTCATGTGCTCTTCCTACTCTGCCTAAAGACAGAGTTGAGGTGGTGGATCCAACAAGTAAACCAGAATCCAGGCCTACCTCTCCAACTCACCAAGCTGGAGCAGTCTATGCACACACATGCCTCAGATCTAGGGGGGGGGGGGGCACACTGTGAGCAGCCTCAAGGTGCAGGTTCAGTGGGAGCCCTCTTTCCAGAAAAAAAAAAATCCACATGAGGGAGATGACTGCTCTCCTAGCCCTTCAGACCTTCCTCCCTCTTATTCAGCCAGGCCCCCTCCAAATCTTCAGACAACACAACTGTGATGTGGTATGTCAACAAATGGGGGGGGGGGGAGCAGATTCTACTCTGCAAGCTTGCAATACAGGCATGGGAGTTAGCCACCCAGTACAGTGTCACACTGCAGGTGGTGTACATTCCATCCCATGACCACCCATCAGGCGGATGCCCTTAGCAGATCCTTCTCTCAACATCACGAGTGAATGTTACACAGAGATCTGTTCTTAGATATTGTCCGACAATGGGGCATACCACAGATCCATTTGCCTCCCCTTAGAACAGACAACTGTAGCTATTCTGCTCCAGAAACCCTCCCCATTAACTTGGAGAGTGGATGCCTTTTTCGATTCCTTGGAGAAGGGACTGTTCCTTAATGCCTTCCCACTCATTCAGAAAGCCCTACTGAAAATCCAGAAGGACAAGCCAAAAATCTTGCTGGTGACTCCCTGTTGGCTAAGGCAGCATTGGTTCCCCCTTCTATCTCTTGCCAAGGGCAAGCACCACAAGTTGCCCCACAATGTTGATCTGCTCAGACATCAGAAGGGATCTCTGATTCATCCACACCTGGAAACACTCAGGGTGATAAACTTCTGATTCCTTTCAGACACCTGTACTCAGAGGACATGCTATCCATCCTGCAGATGGCCTGGAAACCCACTACCAGGAGATCCTACATTTCCAAATGGAGAAGGTTCTCTAATTGGCGTCTCCAAAGGCAGCTAGACTCCTTCCAAGCGGATGTACCCCAAGTTATAGCCTGTGTGTGTGAGCTCCTAAAATCAGAACAGTCATATTCTTCAGGGAAAAGTCCACTTGGCTGCCATTTTAGCCTTCTTTACTTATGTATCCCCCTCTCCTTTCCAGACTGGAGGTCAGACTTTTCCTGAAGGAGGTTCTCCATGTCAGACCACCGAGGAAACCTGTTCCCCCCTTCTTGGGACTTGAACTACGTACTGGAAAAACTCACCATTGCCCCCTTTGAACCAGCAAGCTCTACCTCTCTGCAGATGTGTACCTAGAAAACTGTTCCGTTAGTACCCCTTACTTCAGCTAGGAGACTCTGAGCTGCAAGCTCTTATGGCATCCCCACCCTACACTACCTTCCACAAAGGCAGGGTAACCCTTTGAACGATTCCCTCCTTCCTGCCCAAAAGTGGTCAGTGAACTATCCCTTAACCAGTCTATTCATTTACCTACCTTCTTCCCCTCACCAGAAAATGACAAGACCAAGAGCATTAGAAGGTCAAGTCAGCTCTTATACTTTCACCCCAGGGCCCTGGAGAAAGCTGTATCTAAACAGACAGCATCATCCTGGTTACGAAAAACTGTTGCCCTCTGCTACTCATTTCATGGCAAAGGATTTCCCTGCAATGTTAAAGCACATTCTTACTAGAGCAGTGACCTCCTCAGGAGCCTTCCTCAAAGGCCTGGATATGGCCACCATACTAGAGGCAGCCACATGGTCCTCTGTACATACCTTTACCCAACATTATAAATTGGATAATATATCCAAAGCCAGAGCAGGATTTGCAATGGTTATCCTCCATGGCTTCCTGGAGACTGCTACTTCTTCCTCCATCCTTTTCTCAACTTGAGCTGTGGTACTCTCCCACAGTGCAAATACTGCAACATGAGAATAGAAGGACATAGATTAGTTGTGTAAAATCTTACCATAACCATAGATGTCTTTCTCTTCATGTTACTGTATTCCTGCCCTCCCCCCTATCCCCTTTAATCCCATTTACCCTCTCTGGATGGCATCTTGCTTGATGTTCTTCGTGTTTCACTATTGCAGTCATTACATTTGGGTAATCTGCTGGCAGGTTGGCCTGAATATCAAAGTCTAGGGTCCTACGTCGGTTGCGGTCTCCTCTTCCATGACGTCAGGGGTATAAAGCATGCAGCCAACACCATTTCCTTCAGTCTTTCTTGCCACGCAAGTTCGCAAGTGCTGGTCAGCTGACTCCTGAAATTTTCGCATTCGAGTTTCAGAGCCGAAGTCTTCATTTAAAGCTAAGTACCCCATTGGGGAAACTTTTTCTTGCTCCTTACCGATGTCAGTAAAAGTTAATAATTGCATTACTTGTGGGAAGCAAATACCTCATAAGGATTTTCATTTGTACTGTATTCCTTGCCTAGGCCCAGATCATAACGTGTCTTGCTGTCGGTTTTGTGCTAAATTTAACCAACGCAATATTAAGCGTCGGTATATCTTTGCTTCAAAATATTTTGGAAACAGATTTAATTACCCTAAAATGTCATCGGTTAGTAATCCCGACTACCGGAGTTCACAAAAAACGCAAAGAAAAGCACAGAGACAGACCGTCGAGGTCCAAAACAGACGAAGCTTCTCCTAAGCCAGTCGCTGATACTCAGTGAGGCGCTTTCGCAGCCCCTGATACCCGCTACTTTCGAGTTGCAGGCCTCTACCGAGATCCATGTGGAGTCCGGCATACCACGAGATTCTCAGAGTATTGTACCCGTGGATGTCTCTCCCTCATTTGGGTCCGGAGCCGCTGAGCAGGCACCGGCTTCTGAGGGTGTTTTCAGGCCTCAACATTTCTATATAAAACCGATGCCAGCTTCAAAAACAAAGACAAAAGCAACTTCTAAGGCTAAAAAAACGATGCATGAGCCACGTGCTGCTCAAGCCTCTATGCCTAAAATAGAGATGATCAAAATGGCTGAAGACTTAATTACCTTGATCAGGGCCCCCCCCCCCCGATAAGAGGCCTAGGCAAGACACTGGTTATGAATCTTCAGATCAGGTTTTTATTTCTTCTGATTCCTCTTCTGATCAGGAATTTTCTGTGCCACCCTATGAGGATTCAGATGCAGAGGAATCCATCCCATCTGCATCCCCTCCTGAGGATTATTCATTTGGAGAAACCTTGTATACTTTAAGGGAACATTTTCATTGGGAGAGTCAAGATTTCTCTGAATCAAGAAAGAGGCTTAGGGATTTCCTTCTTCCTCAGCATAGGCCTTTGGCTATACCTCCTGTATTAGAAATTGTTGATGTGTTATCGGAATCAAGCATGGCTCCTGATTCCCTACCTCCGGCTCCTAGTAAGGCAGACAGAATATTACAGGGTTCCTGACTCCCACAAATGTTTATTCAAAAATCCTGCTGCTGACCCTGAAACTATCTCACAGGGTCCCAAAAGTGTAAAGGCCTCAACTGTTAAGAATCCTACCCCCTCTGATAGAGATAATCCTACCCCCTCTGATAGAGATTCCAGGGCGCTGGATAGATGGGGAAAGAAGATTTATACATCTGCGACCTTGGCAATTAGGGCCTTAAACTGCCAGTTTCATATACTTAAATAGCAGCATGTTATGGGATTATTGAAACAAAATGATGTTGATTTCTGAATGTGTGGAAAATAAAAAATTACAGGAATTACTGCATGCAGCAGAACAGGTTGGAAAGCATAATTTGCAATGTGGTTTTCATTCCCTGGAGGCCTCTTGCAGGGCCGAAGTTAATGGATCTGTGATTAGAAGGCATACCTGGCTCAAGGAGCAAAATCTGCCTGATCATGTTAAAGCTAAATTGTTGGATGCACCTTTACAGCATGATACTCTGGTAATAAGGCAGAAGAGGTTTTAAAGAAAATGGAAGACAAAGCTAAATCTATGCAAACTGTAAAAGATTTCTTACAAGTGCAGCCACCCAGATTCAGTAGACACTGGCCTACAAAAAATTGGTCCTTTCCTGTGTCCGACAGAGCCTCACAGGGCAAATCTAGGCGCTCAAAAGGCTCTAGATACCAATCACAGGGTTCTTACAGGTCAAAGCAATGGGATGCCTCTAACTCCAAATCTGGAGGAAACAAAGCACGACCCTACGGTAAGCAGTCTCAATGACTTCCCTCTGCCATCACCAAGCACTTATCTTTTGGCACCCCCCTTAGGGGGGAAAATTAGCACTTCATGCTCAGAATTGGCAGTTAATAACCCAGGACAAGCGAGTATTAAACGTAGTATCCCAGGGATACAGATTTAATTTCCATACCTTGCCAATTCCAAACGGTTGGCCAGATCTGCCACAAAATCAATGGGCAGAGGCACAGAAACAAGTTACGTCCCTCATGGATATGGGGGCTATTCACCCAGTACCAGAACAGGAAAAAGGGCAAGGGTTTTATTCAAGACTTTTCCTGGTACCCAGAAAAGACAGTGCCTGGCATCTAGTACTGGATTTATCGATTTTTGAACACATTCTTGGACATTCCAAAATTCAAAATGTTGACTTTGCAACAGCTTCTGCCCATGCTGGGCAAGAACACTTGGTTAGTGACTCTAGACTTAAGAGGCACACCTGCATATCCCAATAAGGGAATCGTGCAGAAAGATACCTCAGCTTCAAGGCTGGTTTTATGCACTACCAATTCTCTGCACTGCCCTTTGGCTTATCTACCGCGCCCAGGGTCTTTACAAAGTGCCTGGCACCAGTAATTGCATTTTGCAGACAAAGAAGCATACAAATCAAGCCTTACTTGGACAACTGTCTCGTTCAAGCAGAAAACAAGGACGTTCTTCTTCAACATCTGGCATTTGTAAAAAGGCTTCTAACATGCCTAGGGTACACAATAAACAAAAATAAATCACAACTGGTACCCTCAACAGATTATATTCATGGGTGCAAGCTTGAATACAACTGCCCAGATGGCTTACCTTACGCCAGACAAGCAAAGGCAACTGACTGTTTACTCCAAACAGATGGCAGCAAAAACCCAGTTATCTGCAAGACAAATTCTTCAGGCTTTGTGGTTCATGTAATCCTGCATTCTACTAATTCCATATGCAAGACTGCATATGAGGAAACTACAGTGGTATCTAAAACGTTTATGGAGTCAACATTGTCACAGTCTGGAAACCATGATTCCTCTCATTCCCTGCCTACAACAAGAGTTTCTTTGGTGGGCAGAGACATGTCACCAGAACATGGACGGTCTTTCACTCTACCCCCTGCCACCCAAACCCTAACTACAGACTCATCAGACTATGCTTGGGGGGCCCACCTGGTGGGGAGATGCATTCAGGGCATATGGAACCCACAACAAATGCATCTGCATATCAACCAGAAAGAGATGTTAGCTGTTCAGTATGCCCTGACAGCCTTCAAGGACTTACTTCATCCAGGACAACTGATAATGACGGACAACACCACGATTATGTGGTACATAAACAAGCAGGGGGTACACATTCCTACCCCCAATGCAGACTAGCCATGGCATTGTGGGATACAGCCTTGACTTACCAAGTACATCTTCAAGCTCAATTCCTGCAGGGAAAACAAAATACTCTGGCAGACAACCTAAGCAGAAACCTTATAGACCCTCATGAGTGGAAACTGGATCCACAACTCTTCAGCATGATAACGGAGAAATTGGGGAGTCCGGACATAGATGTATTTGCCTTTCCTCAAAATTATCAACTGGACAAATTCTACACAAGGACTCCTCACAGACAAGCATGGAAAGTGGATGCCCTATCCTTCAGTTGGAAAAACCTATCAGTCTACACCTTTCCTCCTCTGCCTCTTCTTCCCAAGGTCTTACTAAAGGTCAGACAGGAAAAACCAAAAATGATCCTAATTGGCTCGGACTGGCCTCACCAGCATTGGTACCCAATTCTAAGGAATATGTCTCAACTCCCTCCTTGGTACTTGCCTCAAATACCTCATCTACTGTCTCAGCAGCGCAATCAAATTCTGCACAATCAGCTCCAAGCTCTGAACCTGGCAGCATGGCTGATTATGTAATTATTCAGACAAGACCTCTCAGTAAATCTGTGATGGATGTCATTTTGGAAGCCAGAAGGCCTAGTACTAGAAAAACGTATGCTGCTAAATGGAAGAGATTCTGTGCTTGGAACCCAAGAACAAGGAACAGACACAGCAAAGCCAAATATTCCTCAGATTTTACAATACTTGACTGAGATGCTTGACAAGGGCCTATCTTTTTCATCAATAAAAATCCATGCCTCTGCCATCTCGGCTCATTACAACACAGAGCCTCCCATATTTTCTCACCCTCTGCTAAAACAGTATCTTAGAGGGGCCAAAAATCTAAGGCCTCCCAGAAGATCACCAACTCCTGCATGGGACCTCAATTTTGTGTTGGAAAAGTTCACCCTGCCACCATTTGAACCAGCAGCTACTGCGGATATAAAGTTTTATCTTGGAAAACAGCTTTCCTGCTAGCAGTCACTTCAGCAAGAAGGGTTTCAGAACTACAGGCCCTCATGGCTGTAAAGCCTTTTATTACATTTTACCCGGACAGGGTGTCCCTTGGGACTAATCCTTTATGCCTAAGGTGGTATCCAGTGTGGCTCTTAACCAAACTATTCACCTGCCAACTTTTTACCCAAATCCGCAGAACAAGGGGGAACGGATTCTGCATTCCTTGGGCATACACAGACAACTAAGATTTTACTTAAACAGGACCAAATCTCTAAGTAAGTCGGAGCAGCTACTGGTGGCATTTGCTGCAGGATCAGAGGGGAAGGCTATTTCAAAGCAGACTATTTCAAAGTGGATAAGCCACTGCATTCATTTCTGCTACTTGCATCATGGTAAACCGGTGCCCAAGGGAATCAGGTCACATACCACCAGGGCTGCATCTACCTCAGCAGCTTTTCTCAGAGGGGTGCCAACCAAAGACATTCTAGAAGCTGCTACTTGGAGTTCTGTTCATACTTTTACAAAGCATTATCATTAAGTTCAGGGCAGGCTTTGCCACTGCAGTTCTGCAGAGCCTTATAGCTGCTCCTAATGCTATTTAGTTTCAGCCTCCCATCCATAGCCTTGTGATTCTACCCAAATGTAATGACTGCAACAGTGAAACACGAAGAACATAGTACAGTTGTGTACACTTAACATAAATGTAGATGTTAGAGTGTATTCACTGTTGCAGTCCGGGTTACCCACCCGCCATCCCCCTTTTTTTCTAGAGTTTCTGTTTCCTTCACTATATTCTACAACCTTTGTGGTGTATTTGCTTTTAGACGTCACATTTAAGGCCCATGGTTTATGGCCCTGCGTGTGACGTCCCACGCACCTGGCAGCAACCAGGCTTAAGCTTTTGCATAGGAGCCAGACGTTAAGGTCGCCTGAGGCGGAGGATCCCACAGTGCAACATGAAAGAGGACATTATGGTTATGGTAAGATTTTCCACAACTAATCTTTTTCAGAGGAGGCCTGGGGAGAAAAGCCCTATTTGCTTACGTTGGAGTTGCTTATATTGGTGTAGATTTTGATTTCCATTTACTAGCAATTGGTTTCTTTGGCAGCTACTAGCATTAAGATTATTAAGGCATTGCTATATCTAGGCAGTTCAGATCCTATGTACCAGCTCAGAAGAATAATTTCCTTGGTTACAGTCCTTTGCTCCCCAAACATTCAGTATTTTGTAGGGATTTTTTAAAATCTACCAAATTATTACACTACTAAAAAAACATGTTCCTAGTTACCCCCTCACTCTCCCCTTCACACTTCCAGCACTTGCTGTTTACCTGAGGAAATAGTTTTCTGAAGTCTGCATGGGGTATAAAAATAACAATGTAAACACTTCCGTCTTGACTGAGTTGTATACTTGGGAGCCGTCCATCCATCATCAGTCCCTTTTCCCATTTTTACACATGGGTTCAGGGTGTCACTTAAACAGTGGCAATTATATTTAGCCAAGGTTTACACTGCTGGGTGGCTAGCCCTGCCTTGGTAGTTCATCTGTAGTACTCACTCGTGCGCACACTTCCTCCTAGGCCAATTTAGTGTCTAGTCCACCTGATGCATTTTTTGGTGTGTGGGAACCATGTTTCTGAGCAAACTGCCTTTCTAGTCTCTCTTCCCAATCTTTTCTAACCTCTTCTGATAACTGCAGTTTTTTAGTATGCCTCATGGGTTACAGGTGGCTTGGCGGGGGTACTTTAGATATTTTGTGTGTTTCACTGTTGCAGTCCTAACTTGTGGGATTTCCAGCCATAGAAACCCTTGGCTGGCCCACTTACAGTGAATAGTTTCCCTCCTGGAGTCTGCTGGCGCCATGACCTCAGTTCATTCTAGCTGTCGGAGCCTGAAGCAGAGTGCCAGTCAGTGCATCGGTCAGTCTGCATTAGAGAAAGAAGACTCCAGAAAACTAAGTAAATCATTTAATGTCAGAGAAAATTGTCTCTGTTGTGGCAGAGATACCTCACCGGGACGTCCACTCCTTTTTGACTTGCTTGGGCCGGGAACATAATGTTCCCAATTGTTTGTGTGCCCGCTTTAATAACAGGGCCATTAGGCATAGGGCTGAGATTCTAGCTAGGCACCTTAGTGAGTCGTCAAGGCACTCATGTTCTATGGTGTCTGCCAGTAGAGCTGAAGTAGAGTTCCCTAAGTGGAAAAGAGATGAGGACATACACTCCAGGCTTGGGATCTTAGACCATGCCTACTTGTCGGTCAGTCCTCTTTAGGCTTGTTATCTCTGAGGGCGATAAGGTGCTTTTGCAGCTCCTTTCCACGGTTGAGGTGGTGGCGCAGGCCTCTAGCAAGTCCGATATGCCTTCTGGTTCCTGGACATTTTTCAAGCCCTAATACTCACTACATTGGTTGGGTGCAGAACCGCTATGCAGGCCCCGGCTTCCAGTGACGGTCTTTCAAGTTGCCAGTACATTACAGCAGTGTTATTGCTTGTGGGAGCCAGATGCCCATTTTGCATCAGACATTGGCCTCGGACCAAAACCTAAGGCCACTGTCAAAAAAGCGGCTCCTGCCCAGACCCAGCCTAGGCCTTCCGGCTCCCATTCTCAGGCATACCAACAGGATCGTGTAAGGATGGCTGAAGACCTACTCTCTCTGGTTAGGTCCAGACGGCCTCCCCAGGTAAGAGAGATCCCTCCACAAGACCTTTCTGATATCTTTGAGTCACATGATGATTCTGACCAGGAGGAACTCCACCTTTGAAGAAGGTGATGTTCTTCATTCCACATTGCTGCAGTCCTAACACTTGGGTAGTCCGCTGTCCCAGTCGGCCCGAATACCAAAGTATATGGCTGACGTCGGTCAAGGCGCATTAGTCTGACGTCAGGACGTCAGGGTACAAATGCGCATGACCGACGTCATATCCTCAGTCTTTTTTGCCGCATGGTCCGATGCAGAAGCAGTTTTGCGAGTGCAGGTTGGCGTTCTGAAATTTTCTGAAGTCGGAGTTTCAGACCGAATCAAAGTTGGCTAAGTAACCGTTGGGAATATTTTGTTTTTTCTTGCCTCAGTATTTAACCGGATGTCAGAAAAAGTGAATAACTGTATTTCTTGTGGGAAACAGATACCTCATAGGGATTACCATACCTTGTGTATACCTTGTTTAGGGCCTGAGCACGACGTTGTTGGATGCCGCTCTTGTGCTAGATTTAACAAACGCACTATTAAGAGAAGGTTAGACTGTGCCCGGTTAGTTTTTGGGAAGCGTTGTAATTATAAAATGCCGTCGGATGCTCCGACGCCCGCTTCGTCCAAAAAGCGCAAGGACAAAGCAGCAAAGCCTAGATTGGAAGAACCATCAGTCCCGGACGTCGGTTCTTTAGAAGGCTCAGTGGAACCGGAGGTTCTGCCAGGAGTTTCTTTGGAGTCTCAGGGAGAGACTTTACTGTTACAGGATGTGTCCTCTCAGGAGGTAGGCCAGGCTGAAGGGGCTTCTCAGGTGGCTGTTCTTCCCTCTCTTCCTAAGGTGGTTAGAGCCTCCCCTTCTGTTTCCAAGGCTTCTTTGAGTGGCAGGCCAGGTTTAACTTCAGTGGGGGTTTCTCCTAGCTCTTCAGGATCTTTGCCTAAGAAACATATGCTTAAAATGGCAGAAGATTTGATTACTATGATTAGAGGTTCTATGCCCCCTCCTGATAAGAGGCCTAGGGTGGAACCTGAGTTTGAGAGTTTTGAGCAGTGTTCGGAGGCTTCTGAGTCTTCGGCTGAAGACTTGCAGGAATATCCTCCTTATTCTGATTCTGATGTGGATGATTCTACTCCTTCGGCTTCTCCTCCTGAGGATTTTTCATTTTCAGAGACTCTTCATTCCATGAGGGAGCATTTTAAATGGGAAGGTCAAGATTTCTCTGATTCCAGGAAGAGGCTTAGGGAATTTTGTTTTACCCCAGCATAGGCCTTTAGCTATACCTCCTGTTCTGAATGTGGTGGAAGATGTTTCTGCAGAGGCTTCCCTGAACCCTGATTCTTTGCCTCCTGCCCCAGTTAAACCAGATAGGTACTATAGGGTGCCTGAAGCTCATAAGTATCTTTTTAAGAGTCCTAGGGCAGACCCGAAACTGTCTCTCAGGGGCCTAAAGGTGTTAAGGCTTCTGTTGTTAAAAATCCTGTTCCTCCTGATAAAGAGGCAAGGGCTTTGGATAGATGGGGAAAGAAAGTGTATACTTCTTCCACTTTAGCCATGAGGGCGTTGAATTGCCAGTTTCACATGTTAAAATATCAAAATTATCTCCTTTCACAATTGAAGTCTAAGGTGGATGCTCTGGCGGAAGGTATTGAGTGTAAAGAGTTGCAGGATTTAGTTCATGTGTCTGAACAGGTGGGTAAGCATTCCTTGCAATGTGGTTTTGATGCTGTGCAGGCCTCCTCGAGGGTGGCTGCCACTGGTTCTGTTCTTCGACGGCACGCCTGGTTGAGGGATCAGAATTTAGCTGAGCATGTTAAGACAAGGATTTTGGATGCTCCATTACAGTCTGATGTGTTGTTTGGTTCGCCTGTGGAAGCAGTTTTAAAGAAAATGGAGGACAAGGCTAAGTCTATGCAGACTGTTAAAGATTTTTTGCAGGTGCAGCCTCCGAAGTTTAGTAGAAATTGGCCTACTAAGGGATGGACATATCCTGCTTATGATTCCCAGTCTAGGGGTAGGTCTAGACGTGGTAGGGGCAGAGCTCAAGGTTCTTTTAGGCCTAGAACAGGGAGTTCACCTGCTCAGTCTTCTGGTGAGGGCAGGGGTCAGTCCTTTCGTAAACAGACCCAATGACCTGCTTTTTCAGCTGCCAGTACATTCTCGTCTGGCAGCACCTTTGGGAGGAAGGCTGGCTCTTTTCAAAGAAAATTGGGATTTAATTACCCAAGACAGATGGGTATTGGACATCATTCACCACGGTTACAGGTTTTACTTCCATACCTTGCCTCCTTTCAAAGGCATGCCAGACATTCCTCCTCTACAAAGAAAAGAGGCTCACAAGCAAATTTCTCTGTTACTCCAAATAGGGGCCATTCAGCTGGTTCCTTTGCCAGAAAGGGGCCTAGGATTTTATTCTCGCCTGTTCCTAGTACCAAAGAAGGGGAACACGTGGAGACCAATTTTGGATTTATCTATCCTCAACACTTATCTGGACATTCCCAAGTTCAAAATGTTGACGTTACAACAGCTTTTACCTCTGCTGGGCAAAGATCACTGGATGGTAACTTTAGATCTCAAGGAGGCTTACCTTCATGTGCCTATCAGACTAAGTTGCAGGAAGTATCTGCGTTTTCGAGCTGGGAATTCCCATTATCAGTTCTCTGCATTGCCCTTTGGCTTCTCTACTGCGCCCAGAGTATTCACAAAGGTTCTGGCTCCAGTGATAGCTTACTTCAGGCTAAAAGGAATACAAATCTATCCTTACTTGGACGACTGCCTGATTCTGGCTCAAGAAAAGGAAGACCTTTACAGCATTTGGAATATGTGATAGCAGTGCTAAGATGCCTAGGGTATTCTGTGAACGAAATAAAGTCCAGTCTAGTACCCTCTCAAGACATGTGCTTTCTGGGTGTGAGACTGAATACAGCAGCCCAGATGGCCTTTTAACCCCGGACAAACAAAAGAATCTTTCCATTTACTTCCATCAACTATCTCTTCAGTCCGGGCTGACTGCAAGGACAGTCCTTCAAGCCTTAGGGTTCATGGCATCTTGTATTCTGGTGCTTCCCAATGCCAAACTGCATATGAGGAAGCTGCAATGGTATCTCAAAAATGTATGGACACAGCACTGCCAGGATTTGGACACTGTCATTCAAATAATACCTTGCATTCAACAGGAATTTTTGTGGTGGGCTCAGGAATGTCACCTAAACAAGGGACTCTCTGTGACCCGGCCAGAGGCGAGTCAGATTCTAACGACAGATGCCTCAGACATTGCTTGGGGAGCTCATCTAAATGGAAAGTGGATACAAGACAAGTGGCCTGCCAGACTACAGCATCTACATATCAACATGAAGGAGATGTTAGCAGTCCAGTTTGCATTAATGGCTTTCAAGGAGTTACTTCTTCCAGGGCAGGTGTTGATTCTAACAGACAACACAACTGTCATGTGGTACATCAACAAACAAGGGGGAACACATTCTTACCCGTTATGCAGGCAAGCAATGATTTTATGGGAGACTGCGCTAAGCTTGCAACTAACTCTTCAGGCAAGGTTTCTGCCGGGAGCACAGAACTCCTTAGCAGATGTGTTAAGCAGACAAATCATGGATCCCCACGAGTGGAAACTGGATCTTCATGTATTTCGTAAATTGACAGTGTCATGGGGAACTCCAGACATAGATCTGTTCGCTTCTCCACTAAACCACCAGCTGCCAAAGTTTTGCACAAAGAGGTTTCATCACACAGCTTGGAAAGTGAATGCTCTTTCTTTCAGTTGGAAAAATCTTCATGTGTATGCCTTTACACCTCTGCCTCTTCTCCCAAAGGTGCTCCTAAAGGTCAGACAAGACAAGCCAAGGATGATTTTAATAGCTCCAGATTGGCCTCGGCAACACTGGTACCCATTACTGAGGAGTCTGGTAAGGAAGCCTCCATGGCCTTTACCTTTGATTCCACACCTGTTGTCTCAGAGGGACGGTCATCTGCTCAATGTCAAGCTTCACTCTCTTCATCTAACAGCCTGGCATATTCTGTTTTGAAACACAGCAGGTCTCAACTTCCTCAACAAGTTTTAAATGTGATTATGGAAGCCAGAAGACCTAGTACAAGGAAAGTGTACGCAGAAAAATGGAAGAGATTTTTATTTTGGAGTGCAGCAAAGAATTTGGAGATTTCTGAGCCTAATTTGTGTGTGGCTCTTCAATATCTTACTGAGTTATTGGACAAAGGTTTGTCTTTCTCTTCCATTAAGATTCATGCTGCAGCTATTTCAGCTCACTATGATTGTGACCCACCATTGTTTTCGCATCCCTTGTTCAAGCAATTTCTTAGAGGGGCAAAGAATATAAGACCCCCACGTAGAGCTCCTACTCCTGCTTGGGATCTCAATTTTGTGTTGGAGAAACTTACTCTACAACCTTTTGAGCCTGCGGCTACTGCTGAATTGAAATACTTGTCATGGAAGACTGCTTTATTGTTGGCCATTACTTCTGCTAGAAGGGTTTCTGAATTGCAGGCCCTTATGGCGGTAGAGCCTTTTTTGATTTTCCATAAGGATAGGGTATCATTACGTACTAATCCTTCCTTTATGCCTAAGGTGGTTTCTAGTGTGGCTTTAAACCAAACTATTCATTTGCCTACTTTCTATGCAGATCCCCAAAATAAGGGGGAAAAGATTTTGCACACTTTAGATGTACACAGGCAGTTGCGTTGTTATTTAAGCAGGACTAAGGATTTTAGGCAGTCTCAGCAGTTGTTTGTTTCTTTTGCTTTGAGTTCTCAGGGCAAGCCTGTGTCAAAACAAACTATTTCTAAGTGGATTGGGTTTTGCATTGCATTTTGTTATTCCCATCATGGCAAGGAGATTCCAGCTGGGATTAGGCCTCATTCCACTAGGGCTACTGCCACTTCAACAGCATTTCTAAGGGGGTGGCAACTAAGGATATTTTGGAGGCAGCTACTTGGAGTTCAGTGCATACTTTCTCTAAGCATTACCACCTTCCTCTCTACTCTAAATCTAGGGCTGGTTTTGCCACAGCTATTTTGCAAGGCATGTTGACAGCTCCTGCTTCTTTATGATTTGCCAGCCTCCCTTTCCTCTGCTTTGGGATTCTACCCAAGTGTTAGGACTGCAGCAATGTGGAATGAAGAACATAGTACAGTTTTGTACCTACCATAAATGTAGATGTTCGAGGATCCACATTGCTGCAGTCCAATTTACCCTCCCTCCTTCCCCTCTGTGTTTAGGGGTGGTTGTGTGGGTGAGGTTATACTCTTGTAATTTTGTATATATTGTACATATTTTTGATGCAGGAGTGTTTGGTGTTTTTTGGTTTTGGCCTTATCTTTTTAGGGTCTTCTGACATCTGGGGCAAGAAAAGACTGAGGATATGACGTCGGTCATGCGCATTTGTACCCTGACGTCCTGACGTCAGACTAATGCGCCTTGACCGACGTCAGCCATATACTTTGGTATTCGGGCCGACTGGGACAGCGGACTACCCAAGTGTTAGGACTGCAGCAATGTGGATCCTCTAACATCTACATTTATGGTAGGTACAAAACTGTACTTTTCTTTTGCCTCCTTTGGGGATTCAGACTGGGGGGGGGGGACCTTGCATCTGCTTCCCCTGGATATTTCCTTTTGAGGAAACTCTGTACGCCTTGAAACATTTCCAATGGGAAGCTCAAGACTATCCTCAATCAAAGAAAAGAATTGGAGAATTTCTTAATCTCCCTGAACACAAACCCCTTGCTATACCTCCTGTTTTAGAGGTGGTCCACAGTACATTTCAGGACTTTAAACAGACCCCTTGCATACTGACAAAGGAAAGCAGGGCCTTAGACAGATTTAGCAAAAAAAAGGTTTACACATCTGTAACTCTTGCTGTGAAGGCCTTGAATTGCCAGTTTCACATGCTTAAATACCAAGAAACTAGTCTGGATTAGATGAAGCAGAAACTGATGACCAAAGAGAACAAGAGTCTCTCTCTAAAGAGTTTAGACCTTTGTAATTCCTGCTGTCAGGTAGCAAAACACTCTGCACTGCAGCTATAATACTGTGAAAGCTTCCAATAGGGCTGCAGCCATAGGCTCCATCTTCAGAAGCCATGCTTGGTTGAGGGAGCAGTCCCTTCCAGAGCTTGTCAAATATACCTTCCTGGACATCTCTTTGGGCAAAGACTTTCTTGTCGGTCCAAAGATGGAGGCTGTACTCAAGAAAAATGGAAGACAAGACCAAGTCCATGCAGGCTGTTAATGCCTTTAAGTCCAGCCTCCACGTTTCAGCAGAAACTATTCTACAATGCATTAGTCCTTTCCTTCCCAGTTAAGGCTAGGCAAAGAAAGCCACATAGGGAAAGACCCAAACAGTTACATTCAGAACCAGTTAGGCCAGGGAGTTGACTACCACAGGCCCCTGGCAGGAAGCAACCATGACTCGGCCATTGGACTTCCTACCCCCTCCCTCCTAGGCTAGGGGGGTGGGTAGGCTATCACTGTTTTACAAAAACGTGGCTCTCATTACTACAAAGCAGTGGGTATTAAACATAATTTCAGAGTTACAAACTGAAATTCAAGGCAACCCTTGGTTCTCTCATGCTTCTCAGACATTCCACCAGACCAAAAATCCGAGGCATTGTCCCAGATAGTTACTCTGCACTTAGGGCTCTGTGGACCTGGTACAAGAGTACTTACAAGGAAGAGGATTTTACTACAGACTCTTCCTGGTACCCAGAAAAGGTACATGGCGGCCAATACTGGACCTGTCAAGACTCAACCAGTTCCTGCAGGTTCCAGAATTCAAGATAATTCTTCAAAAACTTCTGTCCATGATCTGTCCAAATGCTTTTATGGTTACCCTGGACCTAAAAGATGCATACCTGCATATTGCCATAGAGGAATTGCACAGAAGCTTCTTGCATTTCAGAGCAAGTACCAGGTACCATCAATTCTTTGCTCTGCCCTTTGGCTTGTCTGCTGCTCCAGGGTCTTTGCAAGATGCCTAGCCTCACTGATAGCCTTCTGCAGAATAAAAGAGGTCCAGATTTACCCTTATTTGGACGACTGCCTTATCCAGGCAACAAACCTGTAAAAACTCAAATTGGACTTGTTCACCCAGAACTTTTTAACTTCCCCTGGGGTTCATCATAAATGCTCAGAAATCTCAAATAGACCCCACAACCAGGATTGTGTTCCTAGGGACCCTACAAAATTCAGCTGTCCAGAAGGCCTTCTTGCCCCCCGGACAAGGCCTCTTTTCCTAACTCTGTATTTCAAAAATGTCACGGTCAGGGATTATCTCACAGCTAGGGAGTATCTCAGGGCCCTAGGTTACATGGCCTCTTGCAATCTCGTGATTCCCTTGGCCAGGATGCCCATGAGGCAACTTCACTGGTACCTCAAGAATGTGTGGTGCCAACATTCCCAGCCTCTTTCAGCCAAGCTAAAGCTGATCCCTTGCATCAGGAAGGAATTTGCCTGGTGTGCCCAGGTTTGCTTCCTTAACCTGGATCTCCCTTTCAGATTCATCCCTCAGAGAGTTACTGGCAACAGACGCATCAGAAATAATACATTCACACATTCATGTACAGACATATTTGTTTTCATTATACAGAGGTTGGGTAGTTTACTTTCTTATATAGAGCAGTACTTATTATATAGTTGTATGTATAATTTGACACTGGAATATGTTGTTGAGCAGCATTTACATTGTAATAGAAGAGAGAAACATTGTGGAGAGATGTGGGAAGAGTGTAGGGAGGTGGTTAGCTGAAAAGTCAGCCTTAAAGATATGTAGAAAGAGGAATATAGAGAGGAAGTGTAAGGAAAGGTAGGTTGGGGGTAAAAGGCAGTATATGAGGGGAAGAGGTATTAGGCAGAGCTAGGATGCAAGATAAATAAGGGAAGGAGAGTTTAGAGCAAGGCTTGAGGGAAGATGGATTTTAGTGGTAGGTTATGTATATGAAGTAGAAGAGGGTAGAGAAAGGTGGATGTGAAGAGAGGACTGAAGGGTTTTAGGTGGTTGCGTCAGCCAGGGGTAGAAATGTCAAGGTTATGTTAGCCAGGAGTAAAGCAAGAGTGTAATAGTGAAGACCGACAATACCATAGTTATGTGGTACATAAAAGGGGGGGGGGGGGGCACTCCTACCTTCTTTGCCAGGTGACTTGCATCTCATGGCACTGTACTTGCCGGGAAAACATAGCCAACTAGCAGATCACCTCAGCAGAAGCCTGTCAGACCCCGACAAATGGCAGCTGCATTGGGAAGCATTTCTCAGCATAGCCCAAAAAGTAGGGTGTGCCATTGATAGACCTTTTCATCACCAAGGAAATGCCCATTTGAAAAAGTTTTGCTCCTGGGACAAAATGAAGTCGGCCTGTAAGACAGATGCTTTCGCTGTCACTTGGACAGGCCTTTTTCTCTGATCTCCCTCCAGTACCTCTGCTACCCTGGGTATTGCTAAAGATAAGTGAGGCCAAGAGTAATACTAATAGCCCCACATTGGCCAGGCAGCACTGTTACCCTCTGCTACTCAGCCTAACCAGCATGGGACCATGGCAGCTACAACAGAGAATGGACCCATTAACACAGGACAAGGGCAAGAGTGTACACCCAAGCCTGCAGACCCTCAGATTGTCAGCATGCAGAATACCTTGATTTCATGGAAGGAACCTCACCCCGACAGGCAGATCCAGCATAGTCTGAGAGAGGCCAGGAGATCTAGCACAAGGAAATCTTACTCTGCCAAATGGAAAAGCTTCACCCTTTGGTGTAGGCAAAAAGCACTAAACCCTCATATAGCCAACATTCTTGTCATTCTGTCTTTTGGCCAGCCTTTTTGACAAACGTGTCTCTCTCACTCCGCATAAAAATCCATGCTTCAGCCTGTCCGCTTACAATCTTTTCTCACCCCCTCACATTAGGCCACCCAGAAAGCCTCCTGTCCCAGTTTTGTGTTCGAAAAACCCTTCCACCATTTGAACCAGCTGCTTCCTCAGAGTTAAAAATTTTGACCTGGAAGACAGCTGTCTTACTAGCTATCGTCTCAGTCAGAAGAGTTTGAGCTTCAGGCCCTTGTCTGTGCAACCCTTCATCATCTTCCACCCAGAGTGTCACTCAGAACAAATGCCTAATTAAATCAAGATATACATTTGCGTGCTTTCTTCCCCAACCCCCAAAACAAGGGAGAAAGGATACTTCATTCCTTGGATGTATATAGTTTTGGTTCTGTCCAAGTAGTAATGGAGTTGCCTATCAGGAAATGACCGTTTGTGGCCTTTGCCACTAGCTCTGAGGGGAAAGGAGTTTCTAAACAAACCATCTCAAAATGGATCTCCCACTGGATCTCCTTCTGTTACAGCTGCCATAAGAACCCCCCTAATGCTGTGAGAACACTCCACCAGGACTACTGCTACCTCTACTGCCTTTTTTGAAGGGGTGCCCACGAAAGGCATTTTGGAGGCAGCAACTTGGTCTTCAGTGCATACATTTACCAAACATTACCATTTTTCTGCCTTCTCCAAGTGGGGAGCAGGATTTGCCACTGCCATCTTGCAGGGCATTCTTACCTTAATCTTCCATCCTCCCTTCCTTTCAACTTTGGGAATCATCCCACAAGTTACGACTGCACCAATGAAACACAAAGAAGATAGTACAGTTGGTTATGTATACTTACCACAAATGTAGATGCTTGAGTGTATTCACTGTTGCAGTATCCCCCACCCCCACCTCCTGCCTAGTAGGCTAGGACATTTTCCTCCTCAGTCAGATTAACACTCTCTTTATCTTTCCTTTTTCTTGGATTGCAGGTTCATAGACCCTTGACATCAGGGTCCGTCTGAGAGGCTCCTATCTTTACGGGCAAGAAAAGTACCGGAATTTTGGTGCATCTGACTTCCCTTATACCCAAGTGTAGTGATATCAGATAGGGCGTCCACCGGCTGTAGAAGGAGGGAAGTTGTTCTCAGGTAGTTGGGCCAGCCAAGAGCTTCTATGGGGGTGAAATGGCACAAGTTAGGGCTGCAACAGTGAATAATACTTCAACATCTACATTTATGGTAAGTATACACAAATATACTTTTAAATTGTCTTTGATTTTTGTATCACTGTGTTGATTGTTTGAGGAGGCTACCCTTGCCTTAAAGAGGCCCTATGGTAGAAGAAAACATTTTTAACCAGTGTACAAAACTTATGAAAAGAGAAGTGGAGGCTGTCCCTAGCAAAGCATGTAGGGCTATCGCGTCTGTATTATCTTATCGAAGTTTCAGAATATCTAATCTGATATGGTCGATACCATATCATCGAATTCTGAAAGATAATAAAAAATGCCTAAAAACAAAAATAAACACCTTTGCAAGCAGGGGGGCAAGCCCCCCTGCACCACCTCCACACCCCCTACTTAAATATACCAACTCCGAGACCGCACTACATTGAACTAAACGGAAATCTCCCCTTACGGAGATTTCCATTTAAATGTTCGATGTTTTTTGCTTTCACTAATCTGGTGCCAACAATATCAGCTTCGATATTGTCGGCCTTTGACAATGTGAAACGTGGAGTAGACCCAGGCTTATCAGTTATCTTACCCAGGCTGATGCATATCATGCCTCATTAGAAAGGCACCAGTAAATAAGTCAGTGCTTTATCTTTTGATTGTATTGTGTCATCATTCTCAGTGATGCTAGGATGCTGCTGAAGATTAGATTCATACAACCTTGGATATGCATTCTGAGAATTCAGTTTTGTCCGGTGTCATATGATCCTAGGAGGTGTGTTTCATGTTCCACTCCCACTTGCAGAATGATCGCGTTATACTTGAACCTTGAGTGAAGGGACTTGAAAGCTGTATTGACATGGCAGATTCTGACATCTGAGAAGCATCTTGCCATCAGCTTGCCCCTTGCTTGTCCTTATTAGTGGTGCATTTGTGTGTCTCACTGTGAAATCCCCATTGATTAAGACTTTACCAATTGTGTAGGCACAGTAATGCTTAAGGGTAATAGCCTGCCAGCTGGGCACTCCCTTTTTTCTCTTCCATTGTTTGTTGCGTCTGCAGATGCTGTTTGCTTGTAAGTGTGGTGTTGAGTATCCTATATACCCAAATGGCAGGAATTTCTTAAGCACCTCAGCGCAAGAGGGCTTACATGCTGATTTAGAACATGGTGGAAGTGGTTGTGTGAGGTGAGTACCACTACTGAAAACCTTGGTAAATGCATCTGTCGCATACAGTGTCATCTAGTGGAAGAAGCAAATGGTTGTAAGAAAGCAAGAGATAGTTGTATTGCTTCAGGGTGCCTAGTGCTGTCAGGCTGGCCACAGGTAATGTGGGAGACTTTATTGCGTCTAGCATGTGGTGGGTAAGGAGTACGCTGGTAAGATTTGTTGTAAGGAAGGGGTTTGATATTGGTTAGGAGTGGTGAAAAGGTTTGCTAGTGCAGTAAAAATGTACAACTGAGAGAGAAGTGCAAAAAGTGAACTAGGGTAGTACAGTCTACACAGCAGTGGGTACACAAGTGCTGTAAAGTGGCTTAGCAAGTCTAACTTTACACAACTAGAGAATTGCATTTGAAGTCCAGCTCAGATTTTTAACTGTTTTGAGTCTGGTTCAGCGTAGACAAGCAAGTTGCAACACAGAGTAGTAAATGCAGTAATGGAATTAGAATTGCAGTGAGGCAGTGTCAACAAATGGTTTAAAAGCAGTATAATGTCTACATAATTTGGCATGGTTCCCACAACAGCAGAGGGTACATCAGAGTGAGTCGCTTGCACTGCAGTGGCAAATAGGCACTCGTCAAGATGGATTTTCTGTTACTAAAAAGAAATTAGTTTTGCTGTTGTCCATTTTTTTTTAATTTGCTGCTGTCCTGAAGAAAAAAGCAATGTTTGTAAAGTAATGGGGTGAGGGGTTATTAAAATACGTTTTCTCCAGTGGTGGTGGTTATAATCTGTTTTTCTGTTTCAGCATGGGGAATATGCGTTACACTGGTTACTGTATTAAAATACTATTTTTTTAATGCAGGTGTTCTTGCTGGCCATGACAACCGAGTAAGCTGCTTGGGCGTGACGGATGATGGAATGGCAGTAGCCACTGGCTCTTGGGACAGTTTCTTAAAAATATGGAATTAATCACGAGAATGCAGTTAATGACAGTTTTAATATCTGAAAATAATCACCCTCCCTGTTGAGAAGATAAGCAAAGATGAAAAACTAAAAGGAACGGTTGGGTGTATCTGTATTATGAGGGAGGAAAAAAAAAACAGATACAAAAATCACTTTCCAGTGTTGCAGGTGAAGTTTTTGTCTGTTCAAAAATATTAAGAAAAAATATTCACCAGGCTTCTTGTATAGTAGCAAACTTAAAAACAGGGAGGGGGAGACGAAAATGACTTAATTTAAGCTAGTTTTGCTGGCTTAAAAATAAGCTTACCATGGTTTTATTTAGGGTTTTTTCATATTTTGCCTCAGAGTTAGTTAAGAGAACATGTTTTAATAATGAAAATGGCTACAGATACACCCTTTGACCCATATGGCAGTCCAGTCAGGATTTGACTTTTTGTGTGGGAATTTTTTTTTTTTCAAAATTATTTTCCATTCTTCTAAGTATTACATTTTTGCAAACTGTTGCAGAATAAAAATCTGTATTAGTTCCGTGTGCATATGCACACACAGACACACACAGACATGCATACATACACATATCTAGTGGACCAATCATGCTTCAAATGGTGCTTCTAGAAGTGTACATTAACAGAAAAATGTGTTTATGATAAAATTTGAAAATTCCTTCCTTTTCATTTTGTACAGTATTTGTTTATGGCCATGTATTTCCTCTTGGCAGGACTTGATCAGAACGTTTGTGTCCCCATTGTTGTGATTTTTGTACATTTTTTAAAATTCATTCCTGAACTTTGTTTTATTTTTGTTTTGTTTTTTTGATTCCTCGTGTAAAGTTACATACTTAATAATGCTTATTTAGACAAAGTGTTACAGTTAATTGTGTTTGACAGATTTGGGGGTCAAAGAGAAGTATTTCCTAGAATGAAGAGCCAAGTGTTTTTAGGAATGTGAACTGTATTAAAATGCTTTTTTCCCAGGTGAATTTCATGTCAGGCCAAAAAAAAAAAAATAAAACATGATGACGAAACTGGTATTGCAGTTAAGAAAAGATCAGCTACCTGTCCTGAAGAATGCTGTAACTTAACTTTTTATAATTTGACTTGTTTTAGGTCTTCTGTAGAAATTAAGCAAAACTTGCATCTTCACAGTGCTAATTACTTTTAATTACAGTGCTAATCCCTAAAATGTATGCTGCTGAATAGGCAGTATGTTTAAAAATGAGCTCTAGCAGTTTTCTTTCTGCTTTATTTTGATTCTTACAATGTCAGAATGTTGGTGGATAATTTGGTTGTTGCACACATTTAAGAAGGTTTGATTTCTGAGAGGCAGCATAGAACAGAAAATCTAGCTTCCACTCTGTGCACACTGTAGTTTGACAGCCTTGAGCTGTAGCTTTAGAATTCTGTCTTGTATGTAGTTTCAAATTGCAGTTGATATCTGATCATTTACTGTTAATGAGCTGTGGGCTGCATGTAAAAAGGATGACGTCATGGTTTTAGTTGTGCTAAAATGCTTTCTTCTGACATATGAATCCAGAGATGCTGTTAACTCTGTTCCTTCTGTAAACCACTGTGCTAAGTAAGCATAGAAGGCTAAGATGTTAAGTTATGTAAAGGCCAAAGCTGCTTATATTAACTTTGTCTCCAGTTTCAGTACATTCCTAAGTGTTCAGCTTTCAGTAACTCGTACATATTTTGAGTTTGTATCATAACTCATGAACCTTTCAATCATGAATGTATTCTTTGAATTTATTTGCTAAGGAAGGTGTGGATCACTAGTTTGAATTTTTTTGAGGGACAGTGTAAGGGCTGCTTAATTTTGTCTTGATGAACAAGTACATGTAGTTGAATTCATGTTCTCCTAGCCAGCTCTTTTTGTGAAAGTGGATACAATTTCTTGGTGGAACACTGAACTTCGCAGGCTGAGGTGCTTTATGAAATGCATCTTCGTGGTGCAAATGATGTGTAAAATTAAGGACTGAGCTTTCTCAAAGCAGAGTAAGCACTGATATTACTGTAGATAATCTGTCACAGTAGGTCCGTGTTAGGGAACATGTCCCTACCACTTGCACCTCTAACTAGTGTCAGTATTTCTGCTGGCACAGCCCTCAACCTTTTCATGACCTTACATTGTGCTATGTAGTAGATGGTGATTGCTTGTGTGCCCTACAACTTATCTCCTTCAACAGATCAGAATTTAGTATTGCAGCATATTTCTTTAGCAGTCTGTTTTAACTTTCCTTCAGTTTTTCATGTGCTGCAGTTTTCTTTGTTAGGTTTGGCTTTTTCATTTTGAAGCTTGTCCTTCAGTATTCTGTTAGTGTTGACAAGTATCTGAGTCTGCTTAGGACACCGGTCACGTGCCTTTAAAAACTTTTGAGATCCATGAGAATAGATGCTGCATTCTCTGTAAAATATTCAGCCCTGCAGTGTTAGAGAGCAAAGTTGTTGAAGGCCTACCTACAACATTTTAAAAAGATGCAAAAAAAGTAGGTTTATTTTTTAATTGCTCCCTCTTTAGCTAGGCCATGGTCCAGGTTTGGATAGTGAAGTCCTAGACTTTGAGAGTGAGCAGCAGGCACACAAGTCTTCCTTTTACAAGAAGAAAGAATGACACAAAGAAAAGACTACATTTAGTGCAAGGGTACTTGTTACCATAGTGATCTGCCTTCCTTTTCCCACTGCATGTTTGACAGGCAGGAATCTGACCATTCTGAGTACTTGTTGGTCCTGGCATCTAACGCTGCAGGCATATGTGATGCTGTTCAAAATTCATCATAGTCAGCTTCCTCCTTTCGGTCATCCAGATTAGAGGTGTAGATGTTTTGACCCTCCTCGTGCCATAGATGAATTGGTATCATTTAGGGTCTTGGAAGAGTGACTAGGAGTGAATGGTCTCTTCTGGGTCAGCCATCCCAGAGAGGGTGTTGACAGTGTTCCACTGCAGTAACGCCATCTATTTGGAAGACCTGGATTGCAACATCTGGAGAGTATGAGCCCACCAAACTCTAATTACTAGTACTCCTAGATCCAGACGGCGACCCTCTCCCTCGTGGAACCATCCCCTCCAACAGCAGTCCTGAACACCAGAAAGATGCACAAAGCTGACTTTAACATACAGCATATAACTGCAGGTTGAGCTGCCCCTCAATCTAAATGTCCTGCCAAGGTTAATACATCCTAATTCTCTCTGTGAATAACACAGTTGTTTGCCCTGGGTCTGTAGCACATTTAGGTAGCCCTTTGATCCCATTTTGCCTAGACCATTTATCCCATATTGCCTAACCAACCTCTAAAACTAACCTGTTTGGACAAATTAAAGTGCTCCCCACTACCAGAAAATGGAAGGAAATAAGAACATATTCAGTAAATTCTCACAAAAATTGGGAGCTAAAAATGAGTGTACTCCATGCCCATAACCTGGAAAAGGTTCACCTAAAACTGTTCAAATTTACAAATAAAGAAAAACGTCTATTTAATATGAAACGCATTACCTATAAAATGAACTCCAAGCATGTAACTGCAGGTTCCAAGATCCTTGAGTCTGGTAAACCAACCTCTAAAACTAATCTGTCTCCACCCTTTTCTGTGCCTCCCCTATACTTGCCATCCTAAATAAAACTGAAGTTAACAGACTCTGCCTGTTACAATAGCATAGCTAGATTTGCCACTGGCCTGCCCTACAGAACACATCACTGCATAAACCTAAGAAATCTAGATTGGCTAGAGCTATGTAGGCAGATTCAGTATAACCAACTTATTGTGACTCATAAGGTACTTAACCAACCTGACAGTACATCTGCTTTGAAAAACATCATCTGTCCCCACACCAACCTCAGACCACTTCGCTCATTCAATAGACTTGTAGTACAAACCACCAAATCCAACAATTCTGCAGGTGACTCCATGTTTGCCATCTCTGTAGGCAGAACTTGGAACTCGCTACCTGCTGACATTACAATATACACTACCCTATGTCATTTCAAGAAAGCCCTCAAGCAGTACTTCAAGACTCAATGGCTATGCCCTTGCGATAAGCCTGACTAAATATTTGGTAACACTGGGGTACCGTTATTATATTGTTGATGTATATCTACTGTAATTTAGTTTTCCAGACGATAGGCATGTTAGATTATTTAACCTACACTCCGAGTGGCTAACAGACTGTGTTTAAATTGCTTGTAATTGTTCTTTAGTGTGTACTATGTCAATTTTGCCTGTATAACTTCCTTTGGAGCTTTTCTCCCTGGGCCTCTAATGAAAATGGACTGTATTCAGTCGGACTATCCCGGTCAATAAATGTAAAATAAAAAAATAAACTCCAATCCCCGATATGTGAAAGTGTGCACTCACACTGGTTCATAGTAGCAGGTATTCTGTCACTGTTTCCAGAGAAATCCTCGTGACCGTTGACGTCTGGATGATAGTTAATAGCTTTCACCTTCCGTATTTCATAGTCCTGTTATGCTGAGCTGTTGGAGAAAAAATCGACCACTAGGGGATACAGTACTAATGGCTTTGATGGGTGCCAGACAGATTTAAACTAAAGTTTGTGGTTTTGGTCCATGTTTAGTAAGGCACAGCAGCTCTCCCTTCAGTCATGTTTCCCCAGGGATACTCACTGATGTCCTTCTATTCCTATGTTGTAGTATTCATAGTGTGGGATTTCCCGCCTCAGGTGACCCGTACTTTGGCTCCTATACAAAAGCTTCAGCTTGGCTGTTGTAGTTGCGTGGGACATCACACTTAGGACCATAAACCAGGAGCCTTAAATATGATGTCTGCATGCAGAGACCTCAGAACTTTTCAGCCGCAGACGACAGTCACATCGTGTGCTTTGCTCCTTCACCACAAGACGTCTGAAAGCCAAGTACCCCGTTGGGGGGTTTTCTTCTTTGACTTCTAGCTAAACCTTTAGTCGATGTCCGCTAAAAAGGGTAAATGCCAGTACGGGTGCCATATACCTCATAAAGATACACACGACCACTGCGGTGTTCTTCGTGTTTCACTGTTGCAGTCATTACATTTGGAAATCTGCCCTCAGTCGGCCTGATTAACAAAGTCTTGGGTCCTGCGTCGGTTGCTGTCCCTTCTTCCATGATGTCAGGTCGTCAGGGGTATAAAACATGCAGCCAACGCCATTACATCAGTCTTTCTTGCCGCGCGGTGCCCAAAGCAGAAGCAGTTCGCAAGTGCCGGTCTGCCGACTCCTGGAATTTTCGTTTTCGAGTTTTAGAACCGAAGTCTTCAACTAAAATCTAAGTACCCCGTTAAGGAAACTTTTTCTTGCTTCTTACCGATGTCAGTAAAAAGTTAATAATTGCATTACTTGTGGGAAGCAAATACCTCATAAGGATTTTCATTTGTACTGTATTCCTTGCCTAGGCCCTGACCACAACGTGCCTTGTCTGTTTTGTGCTAAATTTAATCAACGCACGATTAAACGTCTGTATATTTCTGCTTCTAAATAGTTTGGCTCAAGATTTAACTATCCAGAAATGTCGTCTGTTAGCAATCCGACTACCGGAATTCCTAAAAAACGCAAAGAAAAAGACAGTCAAGGTCCAAAACCGACACTTCTCCTAAGCCATTCGCCGGTACTCATTGAGGCGCTTTCGCAGCCCCTGCTTACCCGCTACTTCTGATTCGCAGGCCTCTACTGAGACCCATGCGAAGTCCGGTTAGTCGTGAGATGCTTCAGTTATGGAACCCGCGGATGTCTCTACCTTAAATGGGTCTGGAGCTGCTGTGCAGGCACTGGCTTCTGAGGGTGTTTTCAGGCCTACAGATTTGTATATTAGACCAACGCCATCTTCAAAACCAAGGCCAAAATCTAAATCTATGTCTAAAAAACCGACGCCTGGGCCACATGTGCAGGCCCCTATGCCTAAAAAACAAATGATCAAAATGGCTGAAGATTTAATTACTCTGATCAGGAGTAGCCAACCCCCTCCTTCTAAGAGGCCTAGGCAAGACATTGATTATGAATCCTCTGAACAGGATTCTATTTCTTCTGACACTTTTAATGAACAGGATTTGTCTAGTCCTACTTATGAAGACTCTGATGCAGGGGATTCCATCCCTTCTGCCTCTTCCCCCTGAGGATTTTTATTTTGGGGAAACTTTACATGCCTTAAGGGAACATTTCCACTGGGAAAGTCAGGATTTCTCTGAATCTAAAAAGAGACTTGGGGATTTTCTTCTACTTCCTCGGCGTAGGCCTTTGGCTATACCTCTTGTTCTAGACATTGTTGATGTATTTTCATAATCTAGCATGACTCCTGATTCTGTGCCTCCGGCTCCTTGTAAGCCAGACAGATACTACAGGGTTCCTGACTCCCACAAATTCCTTTTCAAAAACTCTATTGCTGTTCCTGAAACCATTTCCCAGGGTCCCACGGGCATTAAGGCCTCTACTGCCAAAAATCCTACCCCTTCTGATAGAGACTCCAGGGCGCTGGGTAGATGGGGTAAGAAGGTTTACACGTCTGCAACCTTGGCAATCAGGGCTTTAAACTGTCAATTTCATGTGCTTAAATAGCAGCATATCATGGGACTACTTAAACAGAAAATGATTTTAATCTTTGACTGTGTGGAAAATAAAGAATTGCAGGATTTATTGCATTCAGCTGAGCAAGTTGGAAAACATACTTTGCAATGTGGTTTTGATTCCTTGGAGGCCTCTTGCAGGGCTGCTGTAACTGGATCTGTGTTAAGAAGGCATGCTTGGCTCAAAGTGCAAACTCTGCCTGACCATGTTAAAGCAAAATTGTTGGATGCTCCTTTACAGCAGGACCGTCTCATTGGTAATAAGGCTGAAGAAGTGTTAAAAAAGATGGAAGATAAAGCTAAATCTGTGCAAACTGTGAAAGATTTCTTACAAGTGCAACCTCCAAGATTTAGTAGGTACAGGCGTACTAAGAACTGATCCTTTCCAGTCCCCTCGAGAGCTGCTCAAGTCAAATCAAGACATTCTAGCTCCAGGTTTTGGTCACAAGGAACTTTTAGAACAAAATAATGGTGCGCCTCCACCTCCAAATCTGGAGGCAACAAGGCACCTCCCTATGGTAAACAGTCTCAATGACTTCCCTCTACAGTCACCAAGCACTTATCTCTTAGCCGCCCCTTTGGGGAGAAAACTAGCACTTCATGCACGAAACTGGCAACTTATTGCCCAGGACAAATGGGTTTTAAGTATAGTATCCCAGAGATACAGATTTCACTTCCACACGTTGCCAATTCCAAATGGATGGCCAGATCTGCCCCCCAAATCAGTGGGCAGAGGCCCAGAAACAAGTTCTCTCCCTTATGAACATGGGGGCTATTCAATTAGTACCAGAAGAGGAAAAGGGACAAGGTTTCTATTCCAGACTTTTCCTAGTAGCCAGAAAAGACAAATCACGGCGTCCAATTCTGGACTTATCCACTCTAAACACATTTCTGGACATTCCAAAATTCATGATGCTGACTCTTCAACAAATACTACCTATGCTAGGCAAAGATGCCTGGTTGGTAACTCTAGACTTAAGAGGCTTACCTGCAAATCCCAATCAGGGAGTCTTGCAGAAGATGCATCCGCTTCAAAGCAGGCTACGTGCATTACCAGTTCTCTGCACTGCCCTTTGGCTTATCTACTGTGCCCAGGGTCTTCACAAAATGCCTGGCACCAGTAATTGCATTTTGCAAGCAAAGAAATATTCAGATATATCCATACCTGGACGATTGTCTAATTCAGGCAGAAAACAAGGACATTCTTCTAAAGCATCTGGCATTTGTAGAAAGGGTTCTGATTTTTCTAGGGTACACCATAAACGAAAATAAATCACAGCTGGTACCCTCTCAAAAAATTACATTCCTGGGTGCAAGCTTGAATACAACTGCCCAGATGACTTACCTTACGCCAGAAAAGCAAATTCAATTGATGACTGACTTCAAACAGGTGGCCACAAAAACCCAGCTATCTGCAAGACAAATTCTGCAGGCCTTGGGGTTCATGGCCTCCTGCATTCTTCTAATTCCATATGCAAGACTGCATATGAGGAAACTTCAGTGGTACTTCAAAAGTTTATGGAGTCAACATTGTCACAGCCTGGACAACAACGATTCCTGTTATACCTTGCCTGCAACTAGAGTTCCTATGGTGGGCAGAGGCCTGCCACCAAAACAAGGGACTGCCATTCACTCCACCCCCTGCTGCTCAAACCCTAACAGACTCATCAGACTATGTTTGGGGGGCTCATCTGGCAGGGAAGTGCATTTAGGACAAATGGAGCCCAAATCAAGTGCACCTACATATCAGTCAGAAAGAGATGCTAGCTGTACAGAATGCTCTGACAGCCTTCAAGGACTACCTTCATCCAGGACAACTAATGATAAAGACAGACAACACCACAGTTATGTGGTACATAAGCAGGGGGGTACACATTCCTACCCCCTTTGCAGACTAGCCATGGTATTGTGGAACACGGCCTTGACCCTATCAGACACAACCACAAGCTCAATTCCTGCCAGGAAAGCTAAATACTCTGGCAGACGAACTAAGCAGAAATCTTATGGACCCACACGAATGGAAACTGGAACCACAAGTTTTCAACATGTTGACATGTAAATGGGAGAACCCAGACACAGATCTTTTTGCCTCACCCCAGAACTATCAGTTGGACAAATTCTGCACAAGAATTCATCACAAAAAAACGTGGAAAGTGGATGCTCTATCATTCAGCTGGAAAAACCTATCCGTCTATGCCTTTCCCCCTCTGCTCTCCAAAGTTATACTAAAAGTCAAACAGGACAAACCAAAAATGATTCTGATTGCTCCAGACTGGCCTCGCCAACACTGGTACCCACTTCTGCGCAATGTGTCACACCTTCCTCCGTGGCACCTGCCTCAGACACCTTACCTACTGTCTCAGCAGAACTACCAAATTCTGCACACACTGCTCCAAACTTTGAATCTTGCAGCATGGCTAATCAACTAATTTCACCCTTGGCATCCCTCAGCAAACCAGTGATGCATGTCATTTTGGTGGCTAGAAGGCCTAGTACTAGAAAATCTTATGCCGACAAATGAAAAAGATTCTGTGCCTGGAACCAATCCCAAGGAATAAGCACAGCAATGCCCAATATTCCTCAGATTCTACAATACTTAACTGAGATGTTTCACAGGGGGGCCTATCTTTTTCTTCCATAAAAATCCATGTGTCTGCCATTTCAGCTCATTACAGCACGGAACCTCCCCTCTTCTCTTATCCTCTGCTAAAGCAGTATCTCAGAGGGGCCAAAATTTTAAGACCTCCCAGTAGAGCACCAACTCCTGCATGGGACCTCAATTTTGCAGACCTAAAATTTCTCTCATGGAAAACAGCTTTCCTTTTAGCAGTCACTGCAGCTAGAATGATTTCAGAATTATAGGCTCTTATGGCAGTGGAGCCTTTCATTATTTTTTTTATCCAGACAGGGCGGCTCACGGAGCCAATCCATCTTTCATGCCTAAGGTGGTATCCAGTGTGCCTCTTAATCAGACCATTCATCTGCCAACTTTCTTCCCCATTCCACAGAACAAGGGTGAGCGGATTCTGCATTCATTGGATCTAAACAAACAACTTAGATTCCCCTTAAACAGGACGAAATCTCTAAGAAAATCTGAGCAACTATTGGTGGCATTTGCTGCAGGGACAGAGGGAAAAGCTATTTCAAAGCAGACAATTTTCAAATGGGATAAGCCAATGCATTTGTTTCTGCTGCATGCACCATGGTAAACCTATCCCCAAGGGGATCAGGTCTCATTCCACCAGGGCTGCATCTACTTCTTCAGCCTTTTTCAGAGGGGTTCCTACCAGAGACATTCTAGAAGCTGCTACCTGGAGCTCTGTTCATACATTCACCAAACATTACCATTTACCTCTCTTCACTAAATCCAGAGCTGGCTTTGCCACTGCTGTCCTGCAGGGCCTTATAGCTGCTCCTAATGCTGTATAAATCCATACTCCCAACCATAGCTTTGGGATTCTACCCAAATGTAATGACTGCAACAGTGAAACACGTAGAACATAGTACAGTTATGTACACTTACCATAAGTGTAGATGTTCACGTGTATTTACTGTTGCAGTCCTGGTTACCCTGTTTTTCCCTTACTATACCTCTCCTTTCTGTTACTATGCTTAAAAGCCTTTTTGGGTGTATTTGCTTTTGTTTGGAGGTATATCTTTTGTGTTTTAAACTTGTATGTTTTTATATATATATATATATATATATATATATATATATATATATATATATATATATATATATATATATATACACACACACACACATATATATATATATATATATATATATATATATATATATATATATATATATATATATATATATAGCTCCCCATTTGGGGGGGCACCTGACATCTGGGGCAAGAAAAACTGATGTAATGGCATCGGCTGCATGTTTTATACCCCTGACCTGACGTCATGGAAGAGGCATCGGCTGCATGTTTTATACCCCTGACCTGACGTCATGGAAGATGGGACAGCAACCGACGCAGGACCAAATACTTTAATCAGGCTGACTGAGGGCAACCTGCCAGCAAATTACCTAAATGTAATGACTGCAACAGTGAATACACTCGAACATCTACATCTATGGTAAGTGTACACAACTGTACTTTTTTTGCCTAGGCCGAGAGCATGACCATACAGCTTGCTCGATCTGCCGATCTTTCATTCCTAAGACCCTATGCAGCCGTCTGGCTGTCCTCAGTCTATTTCTAGGGAATCAGCGACTTAAATAAATTAGCTCTAAGGATGGATCCCATTTCAGAAGCCCCAACTGAACCTCCGCGGAAGAAGGCCAATATTTCTAGGCCCACTTCCACTGCCTCTCTGGTTTTGGATGCCCCGCCAGCTGCCAATTTAGGAATTGAGCGACGTCCGACAGATCTGTCTACTTTGGCGACCTTCGGGGCAGTCTCTTCTCAGTTGATGACCAGTACATCCAAGGAGCTTTCTCAAACATTGCCTACAGCCGAGGTTAAGGGCGAACAAGACACAGCCGGGCCTCCGTCTGGGATCCCTGCTCCAGACACCGCCACCCTTAGCCAGGCATCCGATTACAGGCCTTCACCCAAGACTACCCCAGTAAAAAAAAAAAAAAAAAAATAGAAAACCAAACATCTGGCTACACCCACCGAAGGCCTACCTGATTGGCAGTCCTTCCTCATCTTTGATGCAGGCCTTCATAGCCCTTAGGCCCACAGCCTCTTCTCCATCTCTACCCTTTCTGTCCTCAGTCCTAGGCTTGCCTCTGTCCGCCCACCTCACAAGACAGGGAAGAAGAGCAAGAAACTTATTATTCATCTTCAGATGAATCAATATCATACACCTCCCAAATGGCCTCTCCTCAAGAATATTACTCCCCAGATGAAGACTCCATCGAAGGGAGGGACTTCCATCCAGAAGATATCACCTTTGGAGAAACCATAACCAAAATGAAGGAATACTTCAAATGGGTCACCTCACAAATGTCTGATACTCAGAAAAGGTATTTTGAATTGTGACAAGTGGAATCTCCCTCCCCATTAGCCATTCCTCCTGTCATCCCTTCTTGTTTAGATGCCTTTTCTTCAGCATCTAAGACTCCAGATTCTCAGCCCCCTGCCTCTGAGGCCAGATCGCTTCTACAAAGTGCCAGATGACCACTGGAAGACCCTGCTGTGATTTCAGTATCACCTGATGATCCAGACTGATTCCGTCTGCCTACAGACAAGGACAGTAAAACTATGGTTAGAATTGGAAAGAAGGTTTACATCACTTCCCCATTGGCCTTCACAGCCATCAGCTATCAAACCCATATGACCAAATATGCTCTGGATCTTGTTTCTCAAGCCTCTACAATGTTGGCTGCTACTCCAGGCTGCCCCACAAAATATGACATAGCATCTAAACTATCTGTGGCTGCCAAAGTAGCCAGACAACTCCATTAGATGTAGTTATGATGCTGCAAAGGCCTCTGCATGGTCTCCAGCCTCTGCCTCTGTACTTCATAGATATTCATGGCTATGTCTACAATACTTACCTGAGGACTTTAAGTCTAAAATCTTAGATGCTCCTCTAGACCCCAACTTGTTTGGTAAACCGTCAGCAGACCTTTCCAAGAATTTACAAGAAAAGAGTAAGGAATTACAAGACATCAAGCATCTCCTTGTGTCTCCTATTCCTAAATATTACAGGAATTACCCTGCTAAAGCTACATTTGTCAGAGGAAACTCCTCCCCTGCTGGACCTCTATCTTCCAGACACAGAAGAGGGGCCAGAAGACAAACCTCTTCCAGGCCTGCTGTCTCTCAGCCCCCCACTAGACAGCCCTTTCAAGACAGAGGAGGACCCAGCAATGCGTGACTGCCTTCCCCTTTCTGCCCACCTCTCCCACTGCCTCCCCTTTTGGAAAACAATCACTACAGACAGATGGGTTCTGGCTGTAGTTCAAAAAAGATGCTTCCTTACTTGGAGAGAGAGGCCCCCTTTAAGTGGCATTCCCTTCCCCCCAAGAAATCAGAGACACCTCTTCCCACAGATTTTGCAAGACCTTCTGAACCTGGGAACAATAGAACCTGTCCCCCCCCCCCCGCCACCCCCCTCCCCCAGGGCAGGAAGGAAAATGCTTCTAATAGAGACTCTTCCTGGTCCCCAAAAAAGATGGACCATGGAGGCCCATTCTAGACCTTTCCTTCCTAAACCTATTGTTAAAGGTTCCCACCTTCAGAATGTTGTCCTTACAAACTTTACTCCCTCTTATACCAGCCCAGGCCTTCATGGCCTCACTTGACCTGAAAGAAGCCTATTTCCACATCCCCATACACCCTTCCCACAGGAAATGTTTACATTTTTCTGCACCCTCCTCTCACTTTCAGTTTACAGCATTGCCCTTTGGTTTGTCCACAACTCCCAGAGTGTTCACAAAATGCCTGGCACCTGCCATAGCCTATTGCAGAACATAAGGTGTTTAGATTTACCGTTACCTGGATGACATCCTTATTCTAGCAGAATGCAAGGAAACCCTGCAAAACCTATCTACAGTTTACCATTTGCCTGCTTCAGACTGGTGTTCACCTTCAACTTCCCAAAATCTTCCTTGACCTCAGAACAAGACCAAACATTTCTGGGTTGCAGGATCAGGACAGACATAATGAAAACCTTTCTCCCCCAGGACAAAGTCAATTCCTTGTCCTCCCACTTCAAAACCCTTATACAGACCCAACAGTTAACTGCAAGGCAGTTTCTACGAATATTAGGTCTAATGGCAGCCACCATTCACATGCTATCACTAGCCAGAATGCACAGGCGAAAGCTGCAGTGGTATCTAAAAATATATATGGTCACAACACCGGCATCCTTTAGAGCAAGATTTCACCCTCTTGCCCTGCCTACAGTCAGACTTAAAATGGTGGTTTCAGTAAATTCAACTGAACCCGGGCCTTCTACTGCAGTTACCCACCCAAAACCAGTTCATGCATACAGATTCATCAGACCTAGGATGGGGAGCTACAGTGTCAAAACTACAGGCTACAAGCAAAGTGACACCCTTCCATAAAGTACAAACATGTCAACGTGAGGGAAATGACAGCAGTCCTTCTGGCACTGAAAGCCTTCCTTCCCCTTTTACAACCAAGTGTTATAATAACAGTGATACCTCAACAAGCAGGGAGGGACAAAAGCTTACCTCCTCTGAAGACTAACCTTACTAATCTGGGATCTAGCCTTGCAGCAGATCTTGTCCCTGCAGGCATTCTACATCCCCTCGCAGGACAACAAACAAGCAGGACATCCTCTCCAAATCATGATTGGATGTGGGACAGGAATGTCTTTCTAGATATTGTCCAGTGGTGGAGCACACCAAGTAGATTTGTTTACCTCCCCCTGAACAGACGCCTGCAGACTTTATGCTCCAAGGCCCACTCTCCACTAGCATGGAGAATAGATGCATTCAGCATTTCATGGGAGGGGAGGTTTCTGTTTTCCTTTTCACTGTTCCCACTAATTCAAGACCAACCTAAAATCTTGCTTGTGACCCCCTACGGGCCAAACTAGCATTGGTTCCCCCTACTTCTCAATATACCCAAGAGCAATTGCCACAAGTTACTCCGCATGGTGGACCTTCTGACACAACAAAGGGGAGCCCTCATTCACCCACACTTGCGCACTGACACTGGGTGATGAACTTTTTCAGCATGCCTGCCACTAAACCCTCCCCTACTAGCCAGGCTCAATGTTAAGTTATTCTTAAAAAGAGGTCTTGCACATCAGACCACGAAGAAAACCCATCCCACCACCCTGGGACCTGAACTTCATCCTTGAAAAACTAACAGTAGCCCCCATTTGAACCTGCTAGTACAGCTACTCTGCAAATGTGCACTTGGAAGACAGTTCTGCTTGTAGCTATAAATTCAGCCTGGAGGGTGTCAGAGCTGCAGGCCCTAATGGCCTTCCCTCCATACACTACCTTCCACAAGGACAGGATAACCCTGCAAACAAACTCTTCCTTTATGCCTGAAGTGGTCAGCGATCTGTCCTTAAACCAATCCATTCATCTACCCACCTTCTTCCCCTCTACCACTAATGAAAGTGAGAGAATACTCCACTCCCTGGATGTACACAGGCAGTTAAGGTTTTACCTAGGCAAAACCAAATCCATAAGAAAATCCAATCAGCTTTTTGTTTCCTTCTACCCCAGGGCCCTGGGCAAGGCAGTCTCCAAACAAACCATCTCATGTTGGATTAGAAAAACTATCTGCCTATGTTACTCATGCCATGGCAAAAAACTCCCACAGGGAGTAAAGACTCACTCTTACCAGGGCAGTGGCAGCCTCCAAAGCCTTCCTAAAAGGCCTGGACACTGCATCCATCCTGGAAGCAGCCACATGGTCCACCATTCACACTTTTACCAAACACTGCAAGTTAGACAATGTCTCCAGAGCATGTGCAGGTTTTGCCAGAGCAATTCTGCGGGTCTTTCTGGAGTCAGCTACTTCTACCTCCTCTCTTCCTTCCATCTAAGCTGTGGTACTCTCCCACACCAAAACTACTGCAACATAGGAATAAAAGGACATAGAATAGTTGTGTAAAATCTTACCATAACCATAGATGTCCTTCTCTTCCATGTTGCAGTATTCCTTCCCACCCTCTTAACCCCCTTCTCTATTCTGTCTCTCTCTACTGACCTGTCTTGGGTCTCCTGGTGGTTATACCCTACCCTATGACCAATTTAACCAGCAAATGGCTCTTTGATCCTATGGTTGACATCATTTGCTTCTCTGTTTCTATCTGTCTTGCGGGGCTTTCAAGTTCTGAGGTCTGTGCGTGCAGATATCACATTTAAACCCCCTGGTTTATGGTCCTACATGTGACGTCCCACGCAACTACAACAGCCAAGCTGAAGCTTTTGTATAGGAGCCGACGTATGGGTCACCTGAGGTGGGAAATCCCACACCAAGAATACTGCAACATGGAAAAGAAGGACATCTATGGTTATGGTAAGATTTTACACAACTATTCTTTTCCTGGTGCCAGTTGGCAGTACTTCCCAGGAGAAACCAGCCTCTGTTCAAGTGGTTTAGCTGTCCTAACTTATCGCTATGCCTTCAAGCGTGAAGAATGGAAATTGTGAAGGCTGAACAAGTGCTGAATGAGATGCCAGTAGGAATATACGCAGTCATGGTCTTATAACTAGAAACAAACACAGTCATTCTGTCATTTTCTATTACCTGTCCTACCTTAGGACCACATGCATGTTGGCTCTTCTGTTTGATTATGCAGTGCTAGCCCTGATATCACAGGCTAGAGTCCACTGTTCACTGCCACCTGCAGTGCTGCAGAAGAGAGGACATCTGTCCCATTGCTGGTCGGTTTCTTTTCTTTCTCTTTTTCTCTAAGGTAGCACAGAAAGAAAATTTGGGAGTAACCCTGAAGTTGACTAAGTGTTTATCTGATGGAGTAATGAGGAAGAGCTATTACTTATCAAGTGAGGCATTTACTATTTAAATTACCAAACTATCACACATGCATTACTGGCATGTTTTTGGTTGTGGTTTTGACTTCAAAGGCCATGCAGGTAAGTCTTTTCCACTCCTGAGGCTTGGCCATAATGTTTCTTACATTTTTGCGTTTGAGACTGAAGTATATGATTGCAGTCTGGGCTGAGCATACTCAGTCTTGTCACTTTCAGGATTTATTTAAACTTCCCATCCCAGGCCCATTGCCACTGTACATCGCGTTTCTTAGCTGTTTGGCCTACAGAATTTATGCAAATTGGTATGCATAGTTTGTCAGCCCTGTTGTTGGTTGCTGTGTATTCTAAGGTCCAAGGATTGAAGATCAAGTACATTCCTTGATGGTCCTAGATTAAATGATACTTCCCAGTAGTTGGATTCTGCATTTTTCAGCAAAATCCCAAGTATATTTGGAGGCATTCATGCACTTTGCTGACACATGCAATGACTGAACTCATTGGTTACATAAAGTTACTTGTCTCCAAAGCTAATATTTTTGCCTTTTGTGCACCACGTGTCCTTCATTGATGTCAGTAAAGTTCCATGTTTGCATCGCTGAGCATCATAAATGTCCAGAGGGACATCTAACTACTAGTGAAGACTCTCATTGGTATTTACTGTATTGTCTCTGGGAACAGCAAGGCTTTGACAACTGCGTAAGTGCCATAGCTTCATTCTGGCTAATTGATGCTGAAGGAAGGAAAATATGGCAAGTGTTAAGTGCTTTTTTACATGGAAAGTGGAAGTAGAATGCTCCTTGTGACCTCTGACACACATTGGATCATCTTCACAAGGACATCAGCAAGTCGACCTTTCCATCTCTGTAGATTGTGAACTCATCCTTTAGTGAGGTATGATTCATTGAGGTTTAACTATCTTTGATCAGAGAAGGAACACCCATCATTTCTCTGCTGCCACTCTTACAGTTTGAATATCTTATTGATAAATAATCACCAAAAAGATTCTGCAGTCAGAACCTTTATAAGCCCATCGGTTATCTCTGGCTATCAGGGTACTAGTCAAAACTCTTGTTTTGGTAAAGTTAAGTCTCCCAAAGAGAGCAACACTGATGTACTCCCTCACCAGAAACGGTCCTGACTGTAATCTGGTGCTGTCCTTCATGGCTTTACGATTGCTACAGGTTGGAGTATTAACACAAGGAACCAGTGCAAATAAGATGAGAAAGTCTGTTCTTGCAAACAGCAAGTGCAGTGGCCAATGCAGCTCTGCACTGGAAACATTCCCAGACTGTGTGGTCTTCCCCTTTATCCACAGTGCTTTTCAGGCACCTCCCTATCCTGATTGCCATACTCAAAGCTTGCATCTAAGAGATGACTTCAGGCTACTTGTGGATTTTTGTCTAGTTTTTCCTGCAGAGTTAATGTACTGTAGCCTTTTGATCTTCATGTTTTGAGTCCAGTTATATTCTTTTTAGCTATATTCAGGTCATTTTATCTCCCACCCCACCTCCTTCAGCACAGTTCCTATCAAGTTATCATACAGACATTGTCGAAAGTCATAAGAATGAAACCATGTAATCAACAATTCAGTCCATTGAACCTTTCTGACTGAGATCACTTTACGGTAGGGATCAGGACATTTGCCTTTTTTCCACCATAGTGCAGTTTCTGAGTTGGTATAAATTGACATGCGGTCTTGCTCACCTCCACCCCCTTCAAAAGCATTTTTGTTGTATGTGGACATTTTTGTTTGGATTTTTTTTTTTTCGACGGACTGAATTATCGATGATGTGGTTTGTCATATGTCTTTCAACAATTTGTCCTTTTGTTTGTCAGAGATCTCTCTCAGCACAGTTGGTTACAGTTTATCCCTCCAAGTATGCTGTGATGCCCCAGCAATCAAGGAGCCTCAGTCATCACCACTGGAAACGGTGGGGAACGTACACACTGGGAGGATGACAGGTACATACACAGTTAAAATGTAGTTCCCTTAAGAGCACACAGACTACAGTCGATCTGGGGCTGGTTTCACCCTCTCTCTAGATCCCCAATAAGACTCCCCACTGGCACAGCTATAGAGTTGAGATCTCAACTGAGTGGCCAAGCTAAGACCTTCATCACCCTCTCTGTCCAGCCAGTGCTTCATGTCCCTGCCCATGTAGCTGACACGCACACACACTTTGAGATTTGATTTATACACACACCTGGGAAAGGCTAGCACAGGTTTACTAGCTATGCCCCCTTCTTCCCAGACTATAAGGTAGTTTCATTGCCACCAGCCAGCTCCTTATCAGCTACTTTAAGGCCCTTAGCAAATGGTATCCATTCGTTCTGTGTAATGTTACTATTAATGCAAATTGTAGTTTGACCAAGAGACAAGGCTATTAGGAGTGGCCCACAGTGTCACCAAATAGATATGCAAGTACTCTAAGAGCTTAAATATATCTCACAGATATCGGCCACAATGATAAGTTTAAATATATTTAGTAATAAAAGAACAAGGCAGTACTCGTTAAGTAATTGGTTACCTCAGAGTTCAAAAATCACAGGAAATATTTAAAACAACTTTGCAGGACAGTCTCAAATAAAGAAAACATCTAAGCTATACTTTACTATATTCCTATCTGAATCTAAAAGAGTTACTATGCCCTAAAAACGTATCTTGCAGAACGAGCAGGCAGACGTGGTGAGTGGATGTTTCCAGATCAAAGAAAAAATAAAAAATGCCCTCTCTACCCCCCCCCCCCCAGTTCTTAAATTAATATCTCAGATATTGCTGCTGGGATACTTGCAGGATGACATTACTTTTTGTCTTCTGACTATCCCAGGTGAACCCCCCTCCCCACAATTGCTAGAAACTGCCAGCATTTTATCTCCCTGTGAAAAATACATCTGTCAGATCTTTGCAACTGCTGGAAGACATAAAACAATAGAACACTTGCAAAGCAATGCAGAAGGCACCCTAGTTCTAGACATCCTGTCTCCTTGCTGCATTGAAACTAACTTTTATAGCACAGTCATGCAGCAATATTTCAGCTATTTTCTTGGAAGTTTTGCAAGTTAACCCTCTGTTTTAGTTTCCACAGTTAAAAATATATACATTCACACAGCTACAGTAGTGTATATACATTTCTGTTCTAATCCAGCAGGGTACTCTGTGGTCACACATCTAGGCTCAGTACTGTACAAACCCTGTTCAACTCACACTTCTGTACCAGCAGTTTAGTATACACATAACATACCGTTCTAATACATTTGTAAGACAAGCATATGAATCATGTTGATATTCACAAATGACATGATTATTTTAAAAAATTCCAGAGAGCTGTGCTGGCAGTATCTCCTTATGTAACCGTTTTGTATAAATCATATTAATATTCACAAATATGTAATTATTTACAAAATTCCAGATTGGGTTGGCAATATTTCCTTTTATGACTCATGCATTTGCATGCCATGTGATTTGGGGTTATTACTCTGGTGTCTACTGTTCTTTTCTGGATACCTTTTGTTTTTTGAACTTGAACTTTTTTCTAGGAGTCATCAGCCTTTTTAGGTAGTTTCCTGGTTTGCCTTTTGTGTTATACAGTATTGTTTTCTGACTGTTTACATCGTTGCAACTTATTTTGGTCATTTTAGGTTGCTTATTTTGTCAGAGCAATTTGCAGCATATTTCTGCCATTGAGAGTTTTTTCAACTGCTGCTCAATTGGAAGGCAAAGGTTATAGAACAGTCAAGAAATGCAGATGTAATAATAAGATGACTCCTCTTCAGGATAGGTGCACCATATTTTGTTCAGAATAGGAGCATTTCAGTTTGTATTTCAGGATTTGAGAGTCTGTTAATTCAAGTAGTGGCCCATACAGGAAAAACTGTTTATTGCCAGATTTATTTATTGACATTTGATTACCAGGAAAGTCTCACTGGGTAAGTGCCAATTTTAAGCAGAGGCCTGGAGAGAAAAACTCCCAAGTATTACAAAAACATTTTAAGAACAACAGTTTTACAGTCTTCAAAAATAATACATATACATTTACGGTTTAGTTATACTAAATTAGACATAGTAATGTAAAAAATTGGTTAAGGATAGATACAATTTACATGTTAACAGTTTTATATTTTAGAGAAATTTTAGCCAGTTTATTGAGAAATTAAAGGAAAGTTTAGTGCAATATAATACAAACAGGAGTTGCAGTATAAAGTGAGAGAAAAAAACAGGGTTATGGCATATTTACAAAGTGAAAGTTAGGGGAGAGAAATTGGCTGAACTAAGGAAGTGAGTGAATAAATGAGAGTAAGGTATGAATAGGTGCTAGTTCATATTTAGAGACCTAGTTTATCCTGGGATTGAACAAGAACAGGGCCAAATTTTGTCTAGGAAGTCTTTCAAATGGTTTTAATGGACTGAAGAGTGGGTATTGACCCTATAGATACAGGTGAGGAGTTCCAGGCCTTGGCAACATGAATACAGTCTATACCCAGCAGATTTGTATAGGTTTGTGGACAGAGAAATTTTGGTCAATGTATCATAATGACAGAGGGTATTTATTGCTGGACTAGCATATGGATGCTGGATAACTTTATAGGTAGTAAGCAGTGTTGATCTACTTAAGTAGATCAAATTAACAAAACATTGAAATTTAAATTACTGAGAAGACAAAATTGAAAGTTCGAAATAGCGATAAATTAAAAAAAAAAATCGAAACCCATAATACCCAAAAAGCAGTTGTAAATATTAAGCACTATTCCAGACAGCGTATATACACTTGTTTAAAACAAACAGAAAAAACATTTTCCTTTTTGTCCTGAAATGAAACTATCAACTTAAAACTGTTCAGTTTATTCTGCATAAATCGCCGTTAACCACAACATAATGTAAAGGGATAGAACTGCATTTTTGCCACTTTCCATTTAACAGCTTTAAAACGGTTACTGTAGCGAAGTGCATTGAATCATAATGTTTACAATTTAATAAAAATTCAAATTGATTATGGTTCCATAAAGTACTCGTACTGCTACTGCTCTACTTCCAAACTTGTCTGTCGCTTTATATTTGCATACCTAATGGTTAAAAGATTTAAAACTCCTTTCACAATCATGTATAAATCCTAACAGAAATATTTATTTTGTTTTTGAGACTCATTAAAACTGTAAACTGCTGTGAGAGTGCCAGGTGAGTGCTACTTAACATCTGCTGTAAAGTTAAACTGGTACGTGCAACAAACTACGGACGTGAGCATGTTAATACGTAGCAACACCAGACTAAAGGAACGATTACAAGTAGTTCGACCATGCCTTCTTCGATTTTTTTTTAACTTATCGCTATTTCGGACTTTTGATTTTTGTCTTCTCTCTAATTTAAATTTTGATGGTGTTAGATCTACTAAAGTACAGTGTGGTGTATATTAGTTGATAGGGTAGTTGTAACCAGTTTAGGCTTTTTAGTGCTTTACATTGGTGGATTCTGGGTACTTGCTGAAAATTTAACCACTTTATTATTGTAGCATAGTTAAAGTTTTGATTTTTGTGATGCCTGGAGGTTAGTAAGGATGGGAGGAGTTGAGCAGTAGCAAGTGTAGTTTTAGTTGCATTGGCGAGAGTGTTTTTGGCTCTATAAAGCATTCCTAGTTTTTGGTGATTTTAATTCAGTTTTTTATGTGCAGGTTGTCCACTGTCAGACCTAATTTGCTGTGAGAAGTAACTTCAGCAGTTGTATTAAGAGAGATGATTTTATTTTTTTTTCTTTCATGGGGGAGGGATTTGGAGGAAAAAGTAGCATTTTTGTTTTTGGGGAGTGAGCATAAGTTGATAGTTAAAGCCATGTTTCAGGGGCTGTCAAAGCTTCCTGAGTAAGTTTTTGGAGATGTGCCAGGTTGTAAGATAATGTGTGGCGTCGTCTTTACATCAATTACCATTTGGACCTTGGCCTTTAATGTCTCCTCAAGGTTGACCAGTGGATGGCTGGTAGTTGAGGCTAACTCTGATTAGTATTGAGATACTTGCTGAACCCCCTTGACCCTCAGGTCAGATCCTGCTCCCAAATGACAAGTGCACTAATAAAGTGAAGGACTTGAAAAGAAATGTAAAGCTGAGAGGATGAGCAGTGAGCTATTATAGGAATAAGGTCATGCCTCACCCATTGTCTGTCAGAAGGAGCAGTAGAGAAGGTTTTAAACAGCTCAAGAACAATGATCTCTGCACCCACACCTGGGGTGTCAGACCTTCCAATGTTCTTTCAGAGGCATCCCTAGTCATATGAAGACTTGAAAGTGTATCTTTCTTATGGGATACAGTGGTCATGCAGGTATTACTTGTGGATAACCCAGCAGATGGTCATGCAAGCCTCCTAATCCCTTCATTCCAAGTATTTGGGTAGATGATGGCCTTTCAATACTACCTAGTTGTGCAGAGCCCCATGTCACTTCTTACTTGCTATATTCTGGCTCTGATCCCTTTGAATTCAAGGATTGGATCATCTGCTGAGATCAGCTGGAGAGATTACCCTGACGGCAGTTTCGGGCCCGGATTACAGCCTTTGGGGTCTGTGACCTTGTCAGCTTAGCCATTGACACAGACATCTGCGGTATTGATCACTTTCATGATTTCAAGAGATAGCAGTCTTTGGAGTTCAAATGTAGCCCATTGGCACCAGTGTCAAGACTGATGTGATTGGGCCCAGCAGTGGGACCAGTTTTTTCCAGGGTTTGGGGCCAAGGCCTTCTGCATCAGTCATCTGGTTGAAAAAGGCATCAGTTTCAGTTGCCACACACAGGGTTTCAGTCCTGTTGACCAAAGAACAGACATCAGGTCTGCAAGTAGTCGTAACAATGTTCCCAATGTTCCCATTAATGCATATATCTCCCTTGGTGCATACACTGACCATGCAAGATGTTTGCGGGGAGCTGCACCCACTTACCCTCTACCCCATCAGAGTGCACAGGCTAGCAGATGTGAGCTGAATGCCTTAAGTGGATATGGACTTGCTTATTTTTCTTCCTTGAGCCATCCATCACCAAAACCATGAGGGTTTATTTCTGGATGGCTTCAGGTCTGAGAAAATATTAGAGATGAGTATTTAAAAGGCAAGATGGTCCATAGATCCTCCATTCTCTCTTCAGTGCAGTCTATAGCATGCCTTCCAGTTTCCCTGTTCCTTTTGTGGTGGTCTAAACTAATGTGTGGTTGGTGTTGCAGATGGCATAGAGAAATGTGATGTTGCATCTCTACTCGTGAGGAGACAGGACAAGATATTTCAGCTTCCCAAGAACTTTATTTGTATGGCAACATCTAAACCAGGTTCTGCCAGGTGGAGATTTAAAAGACAAACTGCAGTGTAAGCTGGCAGCCATAATGCCCCTAGCAAATTTAACCACATGCTGTATTTTTAATTCAGTGAATGAGTACAACAAGAGCACCAGGCACCAGCATAACCGTCTACCAGCATGGTTAATTGAGTTCCACTGTGGCGCCCTTTGGGATTGTGGTGTTTTGTCCCTCATTCAGGACTTACCTGGAGAGCTTGAAGATAAAGAAAAGTAGTAAAAACCTTCTGAACTGTTGATAAATGTAATGCATGATTTTACACTGTGAGTTTTATATCTTTCATCTGTAGGACCAAGGCCAGCAGATGTTTAGCCAAGCAAAAACTGTCCCAGCCAGCCTTGCTCTTCACCTTTACCCACATTGCCTAGTGCCTGAGGACCCATCTTCAGATCACCTTAATCTATACAGAAAGCAGCTCTGAAAAATGTCTGCAGGCTATTCAGTTTTTTTCTTATGTTTTAGTGTGTACTTTTCCTTACTAGGTCTATGTTCAGAGTAAGTGTGTTGCTTTTCCTTTTTGGGACTCTCTCCCTGTAAGGACAAATGTTTGTTTAGTCATCCTCTCCTTTCTTTTGGTACCTTTTTGAAGCTTCTTTTCTTTGCATTTGTCAGTTTGAGGTCTGACATGGATTCTGTCTCTTGCCCCGTGGATCTTTGTTTTTAGTTTAGCGTGCATTTCTACCAGAGGCTACTCACAAGTGGGCCTCCCAACAAATACATAGTTATTTTGGATACCTTTATTTACAGCTGTTAAACCCCAGTTGCTTAATTGATGAGTATTTCTAGGGAGGGCAAGGCCTTAGCCTTGTTTCCACCCTGGTCGTCTTGCCTTTTGTGTCATTACAGCTCCCTCCTCTTTCAGTGATGCATAGAGCTGTGCGCCAATGACTCATGACCCTAAGGAAACCTCTGCCATGCGAACCCTGAGGTGGGGATAAGATTTTGTTGCTGCCATTGATATTCATACATCTAAGTCTTTGTCCATTTACTGTTTAGAGTTGAAGATTTACCTGCTCCTGGTGTACTCCGACATCTAAGCATGTGTCCTTTTACCTTTCAGAGTTCTGGGTTTAGTGAGACCTGGTATCTTTGGCAATAAGGTTTACATTCCTGTCATTTGTGCTTGCCGTAATCTTCATTGCTTTACTGTGGCTCTGCTGCTAAGCATCATCTTGAGTACCTTGACTGCCCTTGTAATTTAGATATAGTAAGATGTTTGTGTTCAGAGTATTCCTTCTGGACCATTGTGTGGAAAGTGCTCCAAAAGTGCATATTTATTTGTGGACAGGATATACTTTAATTTGGGGAATTGAATCCTTTTTCTGCAAAAATGTGTGAAGACACTCTACTAGCATGTAAGGATAGATGCCAGTGTTCTCCAGTATGCATTACTAGACTGATTAGAGCCTTCTCTCTCACTAAGGATCTGGTTAACATGTCTAAGGGCATGGCCTTTTGCCATGCTAGGAATCTATTTTAAAGGTGCAACGGAGTGTCTTCCAAGCAAACCACCTTGCTTCGTACTTGTTTATTGGTCGGATGCAGAATCTTCTGAGTCACTCTTTGCTGGGACCTTGTTTTAGTGGATTGATTAGCTGATATCCTTGTTCACGTCATCATCACCATTGATGGATTTGTCTCATGAAAGCTGACTTGGGATTAGATGTTCCTCGATTCTGGCCTTTTTGCTTAACGTTTCTACTGGGCTGATTCAGCACTGAACAGGCCCAGCATTAGGATGCCTTTTTCTTTGCAACCAAGCACCCTGGTCTTATACTTGCATAACTTACATGGCAGCCTCAGACAATTAGTTTTAGATAAAGCTTTTACTCATTAAATGTTCCTAGGTCTGCTTTTGATGCTTCAAAGTCATACCACACTGCTTTTATATCTCTATAGAGCAAACTTTTTTTTCTTACTGTGTCTCAGAGCAGTCTCATCTTTAGTTCCATACACTTTTTAGTTGATGTTCTGGTCAAGTTCAGAAGCATCTTTTGTTTTACAGTTAATTTCATGTCACCATTATCCTGTCCTGTTAAGGTTGTAAGTGGTTTTGTAAAAAAATCTTTATAGTGCTCTCTCAACTTCTTTAGTTGCACTGTTTACTTAGTTTTTCTGTATAACCACACCCACAAAATGATGTCATGATGGGAATTTGGTAATCGCAGACCATTATGGGTAAGGAAAACCAACTTTTTACTTATGGTTTCACTATAACACCATCTTGTTAATTTTCAGTGTGAAATGTTCCACCTGTAGTAACTAGTTGACCATTTGTCTTTCTGTGAATTAAGTTATTGCTGATGTATTTAGCATGGGCAAACAGTAGACTTGTACATTGTGGGTTCAACCTTTCATCATGATAGGTCAGAAGTTTTCATCTTTGAGATAAAAATTCAAGGGATTATTCTTATCAACAAAACCAATCCAAAAACACGACTTTTTGCATTAAATTCTGTATAATTGGTATTGCATATGGTAAACGGCCGTATCCAACTCCAAAGGCTTGTTAGTTGCACTTGTTTCAAAACATGACCAGTACACTTAGGAGGAAAAAAGTGAGAGAATTTTACAAACTGCGAGGTGTAATAGTCAACCTGATGTCTATTCAGTCTTAATCAAACCTGTGGCTTCAGTTGGAACCAACTCTGCCGTTAGCAAACTAAAGTTCCTCCCACTGTACCACCGTACTCATATTCCCTCGCTCCTCCCAGATACCTCAAATTTTGTTTGCCACGCATCAGCAAAGTAATCATGGTCTGTTAGATCTCCTTCCGTGGGTTCCTTTTCTACATTCCTTTGGGTTACATGAGTTGGGCTTTGGCCTGTTTCTTTTCTAAAACTAATTAAAAAGATCTTTTTATTTTTAGTTTGTAGTCTGCCACGTCTCTTCGTCGCGCATAAACATACCAGGTGTGGTAGTCGTTTTGAGAGCACCTTCCTCATCATTCCCATTACCTTCATTTGATTCTTCATTCCTGGTACCTCTCAAAGGTGGGCTTTATTTTTCCCTCCCCACGTAGAAAGATATCACTTGATCCTTTGTGTGAACATGTATCAGTTGGTACTATAAGCACATTTTCATCACTTAATCTCTTTTTAGGTGGCACTTTACCTGGGATGCACTCAAGTCACTGGTAATCCTTTCTTGTCAGTGATGTAAGTTCTGTTGTCTGACTGGGTTGATGTTCCTGGCACTGGTGTATATAATTTGCCCCACATATTCTGTCACTGCATGGCTCAGATGACTTACTGTTGAGACCTTTTCAATGCAGTGTCTGGCTGAAATGCAAGTCTTTGCCACATACAACCTAGCAACCTGCTTGACTAATACAAGTGTAAATTTGTCTTCAAAGACCTCTGAACAGTTTGCTCTTTGGAAAGCTCTTTTTAAACCAGAGCCTAGCTCCTCTTCTCTGAGGAATATCCTTGAAATACCAGAAGACACGGTTCAGTCCTTCTGCTATTGTCTGTTTCTTGTGGGGTCATTTGAGGCATTAGGAAGTGCTAGCTGTTTTCACTGAGGACAAGATCACAGGAATTAGTGTCAGAGCCAACCAGAAGTCGCTGAACAGTGTCACTTTCCATCTTCGTGGCCTCTTTGGTCTGGCTACACATGATGAGAATTCCAGTGGCACCATGAGAAACTTTTTTGTGTGTGCATCTCCATTCTCTGGGAAAAGGAATGAACTTCATTTGGATCGTTGTTGCAGTCTGGAAGATAAGACCTTACATAACATTGGGATTCTTTCCCCTGAAGTTTTGTGAATTGAGGAAACAGGGAAAGCTAACACTAGAAGATCCTATGTAGTGGAATGGACCTTTTTTTTTAAATGTAGAAAACGTGGCATGCCACCTAAGGAGGTATCTGTCCAGTAAGCCTTCCTTTATTTAATAACCCCGTTCAACAAAAGCTTTTTCTCTCTCTCTCAAGGTGCGACTTTTCATAATGTCAAATTGCTTACATCTGAAACGCTTCTTGATGTCTGTCCCCATCGTTGAGCAATTTTTGAAGAGACTGTTGCTTCTTGAGGCGCCAGGAAAGCCAGTACCTCCTCTCATATGAACAGACAAGCTGTAATAGTTTGAAAACCAGTTACTCAAGTATGACTAATAATGAACACAACTCACCTTTTAAAAGAAAAAGGCCAGATGCTGGAGAAAGTTTTTGACAGAATGCCCCACCTCATTACAGGTAATGCAGCAGTTGCTCAATGTTGAAGAAAGGAGAAACTCCCTAGTGTAGTGTACAGTAATCCTACAGTGCCTACCTATTAGTGATGTGCCCCACAAGTAAGCATTAAGTTATGCATTTGACTTTGGGCAGTTAGACCCCGATTCCTGACCAGTGGACATTTGTAGGGAAGCACAGTGCCTGTCCCATGGGATTTTAACCTCTAGAAATTGACCCTTATTACTTTTGAACCTGTGGAGTCAGTAATTATTACCTCAACCAGGAAAATTTCATAATTGCAAAGCCTAGTGTTCAGAATGCCTCACTTGGTGTTCTACGAGAACTGCGTGCCATTAGGGTCGATGCTTCCTTTATCACAAAGCATCTTTGTGTAGTCAGTAAGTCAGGCCTTTTAGCTCCCAGTATTTTTCCAAGTCCCCAGAATAACTTAAGAAAACTGGATACTGTATAGGCAGTGTTGATATTACACTGATGATTAGCTGTTTCATGTCAGCAGGGGAGGCCATCATCCAAAAAGCCATTAGTGGCCAACTGGGTACATTTATTTCTGCTGTGTTCAAAAGGAAGATCCTTGCAAGGCCATCAGCAAGAGTGTTTCATCATAAGGTATTGGTGAAGCAAGTCACGTGGACATCCAGTCATACCATTTCCAGGAAGTAAAGCAGGCGTCAGTGTAGGACATAAGCACCCCATCAGTCTGTAGTCAGTGGTGCAACTCATTGGTATTCTTACCATATGCTGTGAATATTACTGCTAGAACATTTACAGTCATGGTTTTATGCTCCTACACAGATGTACTGTGTTCTTCTTAAGGATCAGTAATGTGGGTGCTATAATTTAGGCATTCTCCTTCCATTCCTCCTTTGTTGTATCCATTTCCTGTTTTGTCTTTAGGAGACCGACATTTTGTGCGTCTCTTCTCCCGAGTCATGGATGGAGCAGACTTTCAGCATATTTTTCTTTATATAAGCACAGTTCTTGGTAGACACCATTTTTTTAAACAAACATTTTTAATGAATTATCACTTATGACATAATCATAAATTTTGAATAAATGAAAGCAAACCATATTGATATTTTTAGTTGCAAACATTGTACATCCAAAAAGAACTAAGGGTTTTGCAGGCATTTCTCATGTATTGTATCAGCCCATGTTGGGACTATTGGAAATCTACAAGTGCAATTCCCACAAGTATTGAGTGATGACTAATGAGTGATACTATGACTGGTGCCATTAGTGTAACATCTATGGTTAAGGTGAATATTCCTTTTGCAGTGGAGTGTGTAGTATTCATCCCGTGTTTGTTTTGTGGAAGCTCACATGAAGTAGTTGTGTTTTGTATAACTGGCTGTACAGTTTATTTGTTTTCTATATGGGCAGTGCAATGCTAATGGGCATAGAAGACTGCTTAGAAAGTGTTCAGTAGTTTTATAACTCAACTTGGTTAGTTAACACTCTGTTGCATTGTACAAAGGAATAAGTCTGCATAGTCTTAAGTTATAAATGACCATACTAAAGCAAGTCTCAGATTTGTGTAGAAGGCAATTTTTTTCTTCAGTCTAAAATTGGATTAGAATGGAGCAGTAAGAGCATAGTGTGCATTAAGAATACTGCAGTGTAAACACAAGCATGTAGTATAGTGAGAACAACTTATTACTGAACTACTTGTGTGTGCAGCACAGTGCCAGGTAGAGACAATGTACATGTCTGTGTAGCAGGCTTAAAGGTAGCTAGTTTCTCTTCCTGCTTTAAATGTTTCAACTTCAGTATTAAAACTGATCCCTTCACCTCTCACTGCATAAACTTATGCATAGTAATTCTTGCAGGAATCCTCTTTCAGCAGGACAGTAAGACAGCAGTATAAACGGCTGCTAATACAGGGGTGCTGGTGTTCTTTTGTATGGTATGCAGTTTTCTTTTACTTTACTATTTTGAAGGTAGTGTGAATGGGGAGAGTTCAGGGGTGACAGCAGTGCTTATGGACCCATGAACACTTTTTACACAAGTGTGTTCTTCTGTTAAATAGTGATCAAAACACAACTTTGAAATGCACCTACTAGTAAATTTCCTGTCTGGAGGGTTTAGAATACAACACTGATGTGAAAGTACTCATTACTTTTGATTTTAAAAGTGAAGCTGGTTAGTGGTGTGTGTGCATGATGAGTCAAATGTGAATGCCATTTGTTGGTGTTTTAGTAAGGTAGATAGTTGTAGGCAGCATTATCACCATAGAGAAAAAAAACTAGTACACAAGTTCTTGACAGTTTGTTCCACGGCATTAAAACTGTTACCTGATTACCCACTGATAGTTTCTTAAAATGAGAAACACTTTCCAGATTTTGTCTGTACAGTGCAGTGCTTAGTTTGACTAGAAGTCACTTTTAGGTTCAGCACTTTGACAGCAGTCAGATATTGTCAGACCTTTAAATGTGTAGTAATAGTTGAAGGCTTGGTTAAGAGTAACTCAGTAAGCGTCCAATGAAACGTAAATTCAAAATGATCTGCATTTTGTAATAGCATTGGTGTTCACAACCTACTTGGTGAAAAAAAGTGTGTGTGTGTATATATATATATATATATATATATATATATATATATATATATATATATATATATGTTCCTGTGTTTATACATGTGTGTATAATTGCCTCCCCATTTTTTAAGTGCTGACAATTCAGTACCTTATGTCTTGTACAGTTACTGCACTAGGTAGTACTGTTTCATTGCCCTCCTTGCTTCATTCCAGCAACAGCAGCTTCCTGAGTTATCGGACTGTTGGCACGAGCTTTGCATCCTTTTTTTAAACCCTGGCAAGGACCTTACTGCTAATAAAACACTTCATTAATCAAACAAGATAAATACAAAAATGCCACTGTGGTGTAATTTTGTAACCCTTATTATAGTTCCTGTTAGTGTTACCTTCCACAAATGCATAAACATTCTACTGTGCCATAATGTGGAAGAAAAATGTAGACTGCCCTTGCTTCTTGCTTTGTATTGCTGTTTTGATTTTCCTAGCTCATGCATTTTGTTACTGTTGACAGAGAATGGCCTTGAATGTTTGATATGTCATATATTGCTTACTGCTACAGCCTAGGTTTGTGTGGCATATATTGCTTACTTTGGGAACCTAGCTTTGGGTGTAGTTGGCTTTTGTCTCATACCTTGCAACCTCTTAGTGCAAGAAGTTTGGGCAAAGCCAGAAATAATGGGGTCAAACACCTAAGTATTGCTTAAACAAAATTATAAAGTTGCTAGAATAAGCTTTTTCATTAGCATGATTTTCTGATGCATGTGAAGTCTGAAACTTAAATGCCTGCCATTACTTGGTGACCTCAATCCCCAGTGATGTGCCAGAAAAACAGAAGTGTTATGAGGAACAAACCAAAAATATGGGGCAGTACTCTGGATAGTTGAGGTAAGCTTTGGCTTTACACAAGCTTATACATGTGTGTGTCTTTAAATGGGTAGTGGACTGATCCTGGAGTGGGCCCATTTCAGCTACAGCTCCGGAGTTGCAACAGAAACTATAGGAGGATATGAATACAATTCATGAAAGAGTGAGCGAGACACAGTAACCGTTGCTGAGTAGTTAATTTTCAAGATAGTTCAAGCATGCAGGGTATATACATGTGTACAAATTAGGGATTTTATTAAAGGGTCAACAAAGCAATGGTGAAGGCAAAAATGGTGCACAGCATGCCTCGAACTGGCCAAAGCTTTTGACACGGTGCCTCACTCTTGCATAGCAGAAAAGCAAAATAAACCTCTTGTCACCTGCTGGATTGCCAGTTGGATCACAGAATGCAGGAAATCAAAATGGGGGAAGTTACCTTCACAAAGAGATCAGTCATCAGTGGAGTCTTGGGGTTCTGTGCTGGGACCTCTTCTGTTTGGAATCTACTTTTCTTAAGTAAAACCCAATACCAAAGGGCTGTGCCTGACTAAGCTTATAGTTGAGTGCCAGCAAGAAGCAGTCATTCTAACCCTAAATGACTACTGCAGGAAGGTTTGTCCCCAATAAATAATTGGTGCCAAAATCATTAATTGAAGCTAAATGCGAAAAAAATGTGTTTGTGTCCTTTGGGAAGTCATCTACCTCAGGGAAGTACCACATTGTCAATACACCCCTAAGAGTTCATAGGTTGGTACTAGGCTATCGGCCCTAAGGCCTATGCAAGCCTAGCCATAATAATTCCATGGAAATTTTTTCCCACAATATTTACTTCTCTGGGCCCCTGTCTAGCAGGGCGACTGACATGATCCTCGGGGTGAATTTCCTATTTCCCATCCAATCATCAAGGTTCCTTTTTAAGAGGGCCAATGAGGTGTCAGGAATTGGGAACTTACATGGACATTGACCTACATTTTGACCAACATGTAGATCTAGGGATGTCATTACCCCCCTTTACTTAGCCCACATTAGGGCAGTCATTGTGTATAGTGCCCCCTTTGGCATAAATCTGTCTAGACACATGCAGCGAATGAACACTGAGTTGCCTTACTAAGAGCATAAAAGGCGTAAACAATATGTCACATAGACCGACTCAAAGACTTGTCACAGTACCTACAGATTGCTAAGAAATGACCTGTCTGACATACAGGGAATCTTCCAACCCTATACTAATGGATTTATTGCACATCAGCAAGTCGGATAACATCAGAAATACTAGGACTAGGAATCTAAACCTCTTCTGCAACTTCAGCAAAATGATTTGGCGGGATAGGTATTTATTGCAGAGGATACCACTGCCCTGGAACATACTCCCTGTCCATATCTGAGTACAACTTGGATCTCTGAATGGAAAACCGAAAATTTACCCCAGGACTTCCCCTTGTACTAATAATGGATGGAGTCAATTCCTCTATGCTTTATTCTTAAATTATCAGTGGTATGATCCAGGTTATTCTTATTTGGGGATAATCATCAACCATGTGATGGGTAAGGGTAGTCTAACATCAGATGGGTAGGGCCTTCAAGGGCAGCTGGTCTTGTGCTTACCTATCAACCTATAGTTATGAAATTCCTTACATAGTGTATTGACCCACAATACTGTGCTTCACATTTTCACTTTTCCAGCTGTCTTGCAGGTAAAATGGATTACTAATTGGGGAGCACAATAGAATATAGGTGGTGTGTTTCAGTTCAGTGGAGGTCACAGAAACTTTAATCAGTTTTTCATGTTTCAGTATAGATTTATGTAAAGATATATACATATGCCAAAAATATCAAGTCTTATGACAAGTTATGCCTTACTAGTACCCTCCTTTAGACTGTAAAACAAGCACCAGGTTTAAGTCTAGAAATTATTGGACTGTGAGGGTGCAAGAGGTTTGTCTCCTCCAAAATATGGTTGTACATTTTGCTAACATCTGAAACCTTTTTTGTTGCAACACCTTTCTTGCTGTGTACATCACTGGGTACGGTCTGAAAGTAGCACTAAATGCTTTAAAATGTCTCTGCGTGTTATGTAGAGACATTGCAAAAAACATTTCTAAAAAACAGTTTAGTGAATACTGAAAATGTGTTTACTCGACACTCCTTGTTGAACAGATGCATGTGAAGTTTTTCATTAAAACAATATTTTGCACGTTTGCTGAACCAGGTTTGACAATTAGATGTTTCAGAAATTGAAGATTTAATTTCCTTTCCGTCCCTTCCTTAACAGATTGGTCTGTGCTCCGACCTCGGATACAGCTTCAGATCCTGTTCTTAGGCCCCTCCCTTTACTCATAATAGCTATGCACAGAACACGCTACCGCAGATGTCATTTGCTACTTTCTGCGCTGGAGGGTTCTTGAGTGCTTGGCTGTAGTGGTTTTTTCTAAGGCTTTATCTTATTCCCTTCAAATGCCTTCTCCATTTCTATTCCTTTCCCTCCCCATGTAGTCTAACCTTTGCTAGATGTGGGGTTTCTGTTAATATATAGTTTTAGTATATGGTTAATGTAGCTTTAGAGTTGGGGATAGTACTTTTTCTTTGTTATAGTTGTTTTTATATATGTATGTGTGTGTGTATGCATGTATGGGTATGTATGTGTGTGTATGTATATATGTATATATGTATGTATATATGTATATATGTATGTATATATATATATATATATATATATATATATATATATATATATATATATATATATATATATATATATATAGTGTGTTTGTAATTTATTTAGTTTCCCCTCTCTAGTAAAGTTAGGGCAGTGTATTTTGAGCCATTATGGCTGATGAGCTAGCTTGCTTTAAAAAGTGTGTCATGTACACAAGCTCCTTAATTCCGTTGCACACAGTAAGTGTGTGTACTGCCTTGGCCTGTTATATTTTGATGCATCCTGTTCTATTAGTGAGTCTTTTGGCCAAAGTACTCCCATGGAGAGACTAAATAAATTAATACTTGAGATTCTTCAACATTCCTCTGTAGAAAAAAAAACCTTCTGCTTCAAGGAAGCCAGTGTCCTCTTCATAATCTTTCCCCTGCTTCGTCTACTTAAAAAACAAAAAGGACAAAGAAAGCATCTGACAGACGCTCAAGTCTTCAGAAAAAGAACAACCAAAATCTACTAGGAAATGGTCTTCAGAGCAGCTTTGGCACCAAAGTTTAGCAACCACTGTTTTTGGATTGGATAATTATCAGATCCTCTGTTCCTACTAAGTTCTCTCCAAAGCTAGTCTCTCCCAGCCTCAGGTCTCTTGTTTCTATAAGACAGACAGTCATACTCCTCCAGGCCCCCCTCTTTAGCCTCATCCTTTAGGTCATTAAAATCCTTTGAGTCTAAAGTGGACATGGACAGGATGATTCACTTTCTTCAGACCCAGATCCACGTGGGGAGGGGGGTACTTGGGTCAGACTACTGTCGGATTCTGTAGAGTCAGTTCCCCCTCCGACTCTTGCCCAGGATATCTCATATTTTTTCCACACAGGTAATTTCCTTGGCTGTCTACCCCAACCTTATAGAAGCCGTCTGTGTCCCAGTGCTGCAACATTGGTGCAGATTCAGACAGGTTGTGATCCCATTAGAAGCTTCAGTGATGGGTAGTTTGGCTCCAATGACTGCCTCAGACCCGAGCTGAACAGTTTATGGTATTGAGCTGCCTTTGAGGGTTTTGGCTCCAAAGACCATGCTCCCCATATTCGTTTTGGCTTCTGTGTTCAAGGCTTTTGAAAGAGTACTCACCCAACCTAGAAGTAAGGTCTTCCCCTCTCAGATTTAACTGGATTTAACCTACCCCCATAGGATCTCCCAGGACCCGCAGTCTTCTTTCGTAGCCACGTGCTTTGGACATATTTGGGAAGTGGGTGTACGCTTCATCTGTTTTCTTCGTGAGTGTAAGTATCTGGCATATTTGGTAAAAGAGATATCCAGTTGTCTTCCAGGAACCTTGACTTACCCTGCAGTCTTTATTCAACGCCTCAGTGCAACTTATCTCTAATGTTACAGTGGGTGCATCTAGGGCAACCAAAACAGGTGTTTCCATTAGAAGACATGCCCGGATGGCAAACCTTTATCTACCATAAGGATCAAATTCTCAACCCTTCAAAGGACCTTCTGTGGTTTTGGATATGTCCAGGTTTTTCACTTAACTCCATGGCAGAGGGAGAAACTCAAATAATGGATGTCTGAGAGGAAAAGACGGTCCACAAAATCAAGGCTTCAGAGGTCCAGTCTCTGAGAAGCTTTTCCAGCACTCCTGAATTGGTTGCCCGCCTTTTCGCTTTCTTGAGGCAGTCTTGGGGGGGGGGGTTGCTCCTCTTTTCATCCACTGACCTGGCCATCTGCCATACAAGACGAGTGGGCGTTGAGATTAATTTCCAGAAGCTACCTCATTCCTCTGTATTGCAGTCCATAAAAATTCCTTATGTTCCACCCTCACAAAGAAAGAAAGCCATTTTATAGAGGAAAACACTTATAAACAATTGAGTCATGCAAAAAGAATCTGGAATTTACTCAAGGATCTGTAGTGCCAAGGAAAAACTGAGACCCAAGGCCAATTTTGGACCAAAGTCGCTTAACCAAGTTTGTTAAATGGACAAAATGTTGGATGGTCACAGTTCAGTCCATTCTAATGCTGTTGAGGAAAGAGTGGGCTTGCTTGATAGATGTCCAGGATGCATACCGATCTCGTTAAGTCACTTCCAATTCAGGTATCGGCCCTATGAAATCACCACAGCCTCAGTTTGTTTACCAAATGTGTGGCAGTAATGGCAACTTGACTATGACTGCAGAGGTTCTGAGTATTCCCCCACTTGGACAACTGGCTTATCACCACACCTTCCAGGGATCTACTCATTTAAGCCAGGGACTCCTTGCTCTGCCTATGCGATGACTTTGGGAATAAGTCAGTCTACAGACATCCAAAGTGTTACCAGTTTAACCTCTGGAATTCCTCAGGGCACTTTTAGATGCAAGATTTCTGATTAGCGAGACTTCCTCAAGCTCTGATCTTGTCCCTCCACTGACAAGTTCATCAAGTCTTCTCCTTCCAGAATCCACGTCAAATTGGTCCTTTGCCTTATGGTTGTCTCCTTTACATTGGTTCAGTTAGCCAGGTATGCCACTCCTTCAGGGGACTCTACGAGTGCAATGATTGATCAGACCATGTCCGATCAGACATTTGCAAAGATCACATACAGTGGTTGATAAATTCTCCATATCTTCAGCAGCGATGCTTTTTCACCTCCCCCACCCTCACCCACAACAGGCCACAGTGACCTTGGATACCTCCCATTTGGGGGGAGTGTATTCGGAAAGGTCTGTCCAGGGCATGTGGCCTCGGAGGCCAGTTTTCACATCAGTATTTTGGAGATGAGAGCAGTCTTTTCAAGACTGTTACCCCTTGGATGTGATGATCTCTCTCCAAAAATACAGCATGGCTGTGGTTTGATAATCAGCAAACAGGGAGGAACTAGATCTTATCCTTTGTGTTGATAGTCTGAGAGTATGTGGTAGTGGGCAAATATCTTCAACACTTTCTTATTGCAACGCATATCCCAGGAAAGTTCAACTTTCTTGTGGACAAGTTGAGCAGTTATTTCTTCTCTGTTATGAGTGGTCCTTCAATCATTTGGTAACCGAGCAGATTTTCAGCTGTTGGGGCCACCCTTGTTGCAACCTGTTTACGTCTCCTTTAAACTCAGTGTGACCAGTTCTATGCTCTAATTCCCCATGAGTGGGGACTCAACCATGAGATGCTGTAACGCACTGATGTTAAGTTGTCCATCTCGCCTTCTTTCTTGCTGTTTGGGTTCAGAGCTGATCCTCTGCTCCGAGACTGCCATATTCTATAGCTCGAGAGCGGTTTACTGGCTCGAGGCTACCCCTTATCCCACCATGCCTAGCGTCAGCTACCCAGATCTCATTTGCCACTTCAGCTGCGAGGTTGCTTCCTTACTGGCTCAGGCTTAGAATATTTTTTTTCTATTAATATATTGTGTATTCTTGAAAGTTTGTCAAGTATTTGTCTATTTTTTGTCTAGATAATATTCCTTTATCGCGTTCTTGTGTATTTTAGCTTTGTTGGCCGTCGCTCCATAACTCACAGGTCTTCTGTTCCCTTGAACTCATTTAAATTAGAGAGTTCTCCCCCCTCCAGGATAGCAGTTTAAATTAGAGGCTTTCCTTCTGTTCCTTAACTGTGAAAAAAATATATATATTTGTTTCTTGTGTTTTGTAGTATAGCTTTTTATTATTGTTGTGGTTACTATAATGTCTAAAGATACCAAGGTATCTGGCTTCAAAAAGTGTGACTCATGCTGTCAGAAAATGTCTCTGACAGATGAGCACACTAGTTGTGTATATTGTTTGGGCGCTGTTCACCTGCAGGACTCCTGTTCTTTGTCACGCTTTTAGTCCAAGGGTCCTGCAGGAGCGCAAAAACAAATGAATCCTTCGGGGATTATTGAAGCCTCAGGATTCTCCGGCTAAAAGCACTTTGCCAGCGAAATCCTCTAAGTCTGTCAAGCCGTCAGCTCCACCTTCGGAGCAGACTCCTTTACTTGACCAACCAAGTATGTTGGTGCCGTCTGGCACCGACAAGACAACTCCTCCGTCTGCTCCATCTGCTATTTCGGAGCCATAAGAGACTGAGGTCTCCGTCCTTGGGAGTCCATCCACTCGGCATCTCTGTCACCTTTGTTACAGAGTGAACGTAGCCATCATTTTTCCACTCCTCTCGATCCTCTAGATTATCAGATCATGATGTGGAGAGAGTAGTAAGTAGGTTGCTTAAGTCGCAGGCACTGGCAAAAATTCTGTCCAGCCCACCTCAACAGGTATCTGCTCCAACCGCCTCTATTTCTGTTCCTCCTCCAACTACATTTAGCTCTGAGCCGGAGACCATGGATCCGCAGGTAGTAGAACAGTCAGCACCGATAATATCTCCTTCGGTTCCATAGGCTCCGATTACCACGATTGTACCTTCTATCGAGGGATCTGGGTGCCGAGGCTCTCTCGTCGGCTCCGTGGGGGGAGGGGGGGAGTGGCATCGGACCCTTGTCTGACCCCATTCTCCCCTCGTAGCGGGCCGGAGCTTTCTCTGCCTAGAGGTTGGGACGTCTTCGAGGTCATGCGGAGTGTGCTGTCCCCCGAAACAGCTTTACTGTCAACTCCATCGGCTCCTCCCCCGTGGTGTCTGTTCCAACCTCTACTCCTCCTCCAGACCCCAAGCATAGAGAACCTATGCCCCAGGACACCCCATTGGGTGATCCCTCTTCTTCCGAAGCCTCCCCTGATTAATCTGAGGAGCCTCCCTGGAAGAAGTGCAAGAGGAGCACATAGACTCCCCTGAGTCGGTCACTTCAGATACAGACATGGATGAATCTAAAGGGTCCTCAGGATCTCCCTCTGAAGAGGTTTCCTTTTCAGACATCCTTGAAATGCTTAGAGGAGGGACGGACTTTCCTAGCCCGTACCGAGGACGAGTCTGTATACCTGGTCACGTTTGGTTCCCGACCTTCCACCTCTTTGGTGTATCCTCCTTTCGATCCACTCATGTCTGTAGTGGCTCAAAAGGCTTGATCAGCTCCAGATTCTGTCGAACCTACTCCGAGGAGATCAAACAAATTCATTACAGCCCCCCAGGACAAGCAATTCCTTTCCAAAGGTGTGCCCATTAATGCCATGGTGGTAGCAGCAGCCACCAAGAAAGAGCAGAAACCTCTTCATCTGTTCATCCTTTGAACAGAGAGTCTCGGACAATGGACAGATGGAAAGCGAATGTTTGCTTCAGCGACCTTTTCAATGAGGTCCCTGAATTATCTATGCCATTTTACACGTCTTCAAAGGGATCTCCTTAAAGAGCTTGGTGATGCCCTTCAAGCCTACAGCTGAGGGAGCATCAGCCAAAGTAGCTTCTCAGCTTGCGACTCTTAATTCCATAGTCAACTTCTCCATGAGGCTGACTTCCTATGCAGCTGATGGAGCGAGCAGAGCCACAGGGACAGGTGTGGCTCTCAGGAGACATGCTTGGATGCAGCTGTGTCAGTTTGCGGAACCTTTACGAGCGTCCTTCACCAATACCCCCTTTGATGGCTCCTTTCTCTGGCTCGCTCCGAGAGGAGAACGGGGTCGGACAACGGTCTGATGCCCCCCCCCCCACGGAGCAGATGAGAGAGCCTCGGCGCCCAGATCCCTCAATAGAAGGTACAGTCGAGGTGAAAGACGCGTTGACCAGGTGTTAGCAGGAAGGCAAGACTCTCTCTGCCGTGGGAGTCCGTTTTTCCACTCCTTCCAGACCTTATCCCAAGGGTCAGAAGAGAGGAAAGATGTGGTTCCGAAAATCCCAGGGACCCTTGCCTGACACAAGTGGTGATTTTTTTCCCCCAGGGGCAGAGGAGGAAACAACAATAACAGACGCTGCTCTCATAGCAGAGGGGGGACCACAAAACCATGGTGACAGAGAAACCTTCTCTGCCAAACCCTTCCAGCATCCCTGAAGGGTTGCCCGACTGCTCACCTCTGGAGGCAGTCGGGGGAAGACTTTCACTGTACCCAAAAGCCTGGCAAAATATAACGAGACAGATGGGTACTGTCTATCATATCCAGAGGTTACAAAATTCCCTTCCATCAATCCCCCATAAAATCAAACAAGCCCATCCCAGATGTCCCACCCAGTCTAAGGGATCAAGCAGTCTCAGAAGTTTCAAGACTGCTAGAAAAAAGAGCCATTCAGGAAGTCCCCGCAGACCAACTAGGATCCGGAACTTACTCAATCTTTTTAGTACCAGAAAAGACAGGGGACTGGAGACCAATACTGGGTCTTAGCAGATTGAACAAATCTGTACAAAAAGAAAAGTTCCGGATGGTGACACTGCCGTCCATTTTCCCTTTTCTGAGTCAGGGCAATTGGATGTGCTCAATAGATCTTCAGGACGCACGTACTACCATATCAAGATGGACAGACGCTCCAGGAGATTTCTTCGCTTCCGGGTAGGGGTCAGTCATTACCAGTTAAGAGCACTGCCCTTTAGTCTCACCTCAGCCCCCAAGGTGTTCACCAAGTGTATGGCAGTAGTCATGGCTCACCTGAGGCGTCAAGGATTCCAGGTGTTTCCCTATCTAGACGACTGGCTCCTGACTGCTACCACCAGGCGTCAAGTCTTAGAGGCACGGAATTATACAGTCACATCATGCACTCAACTAGGCATTACAGTAAATTTCGAAAAATCTGCCTTGTTGCCCTGTCAGTCTATCACATACATAGGAGCAGAATTAAACACAAGAAATGTTTGCAAGATTACCACAGGAAAGAGTTTCCATATTTGTCAACAAGTGTTAATTCTAATGCAGAGCAAAAGGGTTCAAGTCAGACATGTCCTCCAAGCTCTGGGCTCCATGGCAGCTGCCATTCTTCTTGTCCCATTGGCACGTTTCCACATGAGAATCCTTCAGTGGCTTCTTTTTATGCAGTGGTCTTTCCAGGAACTACCCATGTCTCACATGATCCTGATCACAGAAACATGCAAAAGGCACCTTTCTTGGTGGATGGTCTCCCCATTAGTAATTCAGGGCAGACCTTTCCTACAACCCCCTCCGGTAGCCACAGTGACCACAGACGCCTCCCTGATAGGGTGGGGGGGGCATTATCTAGGCAGGACAGTCCAAGGCACTTGGCAACCTCACGAGTACCATCTGCATATCAGTATCCTAGAAATGAGAGTGGTTCTCTTAGCGTTGCAAGCCCTTCAAGACTCCCTTCCTTCCGGGACCATTGCAATCCAAATGGACAACATGTCAGTGGTGTGGTACATCAAACAGGGTGTTACCAGGTCTTACCCCTTGTGTTGAGAAGCACTCAGACTGTGTCAGTGGGCGATTTCCTCCCAACATTTTCTGATAGCAATGCACATCCCTGGGAAATCCAACGTTATAGCGGACATTCTCAACAGAGCTATCCTCATGCCTCACGAGTGGTCTCTGAATCAGGAAGTTGCGGATCTTATGTTCCGCAAATGGGGACAGCTTTGCTGCGACCTATTTGCCACTCCTCCCAACAACAAATGCAGCAGCTACTTCAACCTACTTCCTCTTTTAGGTTATATACCCAGAGATGCTCTAGTCCACGATTGGCCTCAGGGACTCCTTTACGCTTTCCCCTAAATCCAAGACTCATACAGAAAGCAAAATCGTTGGGTTGCAAAAGGATCCTCATTGCCCCATATTGGCCTCGACAAATATGGATCCCGTTCCTACACCTCCACCTTCTGGATCAACCGTGTATTTTGGGCCAGGTTCCAGATCTTCTGATTCAGCAATCAGGCAGGTTGCACCATTCCCTTCAAACTCTCCAGCTCACAGTTTGGTTACTCCATTTCCAACCTTAGCCAGGCTTTACAATATCTCCCCAGCAGTCCATGATATTATTGTTTCCGCACTTAAATCTACTACGAGGAAAACGTATATTAGTAAATGGAAACTTTTTTTTACTGGGCAGAATCTAGAAATTTGGATCCTTTCTCAGCCCCAGACCATGAAATTCTTGAATTTCTAGCACAGCTTTTTCAGTCTGGTGCGGCTTCTGCTACCATTAGAGTACAACTAGCTGCCGTTTCTAATTTTCATATTGGTATGATAAGTTGTCAATCTTGCCTTCATTCTTGCTGGATGGGTTCAGAGCCGAACCTCTGCTCTGACTCTGCCTGTACTAAAGCTCGAGAGCTAATTTTACCGGCTCGAGGCAACCCTATATCCCATGATGCTAGGCGGTAACTACCCAGATCTCGTTTGCCGTGCTTACGCCAGTGAGGTTGCTCTTTTTACCGGCTCAGGTTAGTGACTGTTTTTTCTCACAAAAATCCTATTATTTTACTTAGTTTTTCCCCTAGTATACTTTTTAGTCTTTTATAGGCTAGTTTCTGTTAAATTTATCGGCGTTGGTGAGTTCGGCCCTAACATCGGCTTCGGAGCCGTCCTTGTCGATGCCGGCTGGGGTCCCTGGCTCTTCGGAGCGGGAGCTCTCTAGCCTGCCTGACAGGGACGCCTTCGAGGTCATGAGGAGCGTATTGGCCCCAGTGCCTGCTCTACGATCAGCTCCATCAGCTCCTCCCACAGTAGTGCCGGCTGATATCTCTTCCTACTCTCTCGCCCCCGGCCATCGAGACCCAATGCCTCAGGTTTTCCCATTGGGAATATCCTCCTCTTCCGAGGTTTCCCTGATCCGTCAGGTGAACCCCCGCGTAAGAGGATATGTAAGAGGAAGCATGTGGACTCCCCCAAGTCCGTCACATCTGATACTGACTTGGATGAGTCGGAAGGATCCCCAAGGTCCCCCTCTGAGGATGTCTCCTTCTCTGACATCCTTGAAATCCTTAAACAGAGGGGGAACTGGTCTTCCTTTAATCCTTCCGAGGATGAGTTTGTTTACCTGGAGGCTTTTGGTTCTCGACCCTCCACCTCCTGGGTGTCTCTGCCCTTCGACCCCCTTATGGAAGTGGTGGCACGGAAGGCGTGGACGGCCCCTGACTCTTTGGAACCCACCCCACGGAGGTCTTCCAAATTTATAACAGCCCCTTCTGATAAACAATTTTTATCCAAAGGTGTCCCAGTTGATGCCATAGTGGTGGTGGCGGCCACTAAGAAGGAACTGGCTGATCCTTCAGTACCTATCCATCCACCTAACAAGGAATCTAGGACAATGGAAAGGTACGGCAAGCGGATGTTCTCGTCAGCGACCTTTGCCATGAGGTCGCTGAACTACATGTTCATCGTGCATACAGCTGCAGTCATAACAGATGGGTAATCCTGCCGTCAGGCGGGTCCTCGGTCGGCCGAATTCCAAAGTCTAGGTCCGGCGTCTGATGTCGTCGCTTCTTCCCTGACGTCAGTGCGGCAGGGGTATAAAAGAACCAGCCGATGCCATTTTCTTCAGTCTTTCTTGCCGCGCGGTGCCCGAAGAAGAAGCAGTTCGCAAGTGCCAGTCGGCCAGCTCCTGAGATTACGAATATTTTTCAACCGAAGTTTTCTTGAAAGCTAAGTACCCCGTTGGGGAAACTTTTCTTACCTCAGACCAATGTCAGACAAAGTTAATAATTGCATTTCATGTGGGAAGCAAATACTGCATAAGGATTTCCATTCCCTCTGCATTCCTTGCTTAGGCCCAGACCACGACGTCTCGGCCTGTCGTTTTTGTGCTACATTCAACAGACGCACTATTAAGCGTCGGGCGGAGTTCGCCCAACACTATTTTGGCAAAAAGTTTAATTACATTATGTCGTCGGATACTCAGACTCCAGTTTTGAGTAAAAGACACAAAGATAAGGACAGACATACGAGGTCCGCGACTTCTACAGACACCACGCTAAAGCAGACTACAGGTGCTCCGGTTCTCAGCGAGGAGCCTACGCAGCCCCTGACTACCGATGACACTTCCTTAGCGGTGTCTTCTGTGCCCGAGGTCGCAGGCTCCTCGGCCAACACCCCGATTACAGATACCGACGCCACTCTTGGCGGGGAAACTCAGAGTTTAGACAGGCCTGCCACCTCTCAAGGTGTCTTCAGGCCTTTTTCTTTTTCCATTAAGGCTTTCACTAAATCTAAAGCAGCCATGCATACTAAAAGACAAGCTCCACAGGGCCCCTCTCAAGGCCCCATGCCTAAAAAACAGATGCTCAAAATGGCTGAGGATTTGATTACTCTTATCAGGGGTTCTCAACCCCCCTCAGACAAAAGGCCCAGAGTGGAGGAAGAATACCCTTCCTCGGACCAGGCCTCCATTACTTCAGGACATTCTGAAGACCAGGAACATTCGTACTCCCCTTTTGAAGATTCTGATGCAGAGGAGTCCATTCCCTCTGTCCCCCCCCCCCCCCCGAGGACTATTCTTTTGGGGAAACCTTGCATACCTTGAGGGAACACTTCCACTGGGAAGGCAAAGATTACTCAGACTCCAAGAAAAGGCTCATGGATTTCCTCTTGCTCCCTCAGCACAGGCCTCTGGCTATCCCTCCTGTCTTAGACATACTAGATGATGTGTATTCAGAGGCCAGCCTTAACCCAGATTCTTTACCTCCAGCTCCAGTCAAGCCTGACAGGTATTACCGGGTTCCTGATTCACACCAGTTCCTATACAAAAGCCATGCGGCTGACCCAGAAACTATTTCACAGGGTCCCAAGGGAATTAAGGCCTCCACTGCCAAAAATCCATTACCTTCAGAGAGAGATTCCAGAGCTTTAGAAAGGTGGGGGGAAAGGTATACACCTCGGCCACTTTAACCATGAGGGCATTAAACTTGTCAGTTCCAGATGTTAAAGTATCAACAGTTTTTGTTATCTCAGTTGAAAAGCAAAATGTCACAACCTGAACAACCAGACTTGAAAGAGTTGCAGGATTTGTTGCATAGTGCAGAACAAGTGGGTAAACATACCTTGCAATGTGGTTTTGATGCTTTAGAGGCCTCATGTAGAGCTGCTGTTACAGGATCAGTCATACGTAGACATGCTTGGCTCAGAGCAAACCTTACCAGATCATGTCAAAGCTAAATTACTAGATGCACCTCTTCAAAAAGATGTATTGTTTGGTGTTAAAGCTGAGGAGGTATTAAAGAAAATGGAGGAAAAGGCAAAATCAATGCAAACAGTGAAAGATTTCCTACAGGTACAAACCTCCACGTTTCAGTAGAAATTGGCGTTCAAAAAATTGGTCCTTTCCAGCCACGGACAGACCTCAAAGAGGTAGATACAGGCGCCCGAGGGGTAGAGGGCAATCTCAAGGATCATTTAGAAGCAGACAATGGCAAGCACCTACACCAAGAGGTGGTGAGGATAGTTCACAGCCATTCAGAAAACAGAACCAATGACTTTCCCCTTTGCATGCCAAGCAAAGCTCTAATGGCAGCACCTTTAGGCGGAAAACTGGCATTTTCGAAAAATTGGCATATTGTCACAAAAGACAAATGGATCCTGGACATTATAGACAGAGGCTACAGATTCCACTTTCACACCCTTCCAAAAATGAGAGGCATGCCAAACCTGCCACACAATCAAAGGGCAGAGGCACAAAAACAAATTTCAGATCTCATGGACATGAAAGCTATTCAAGAGGTACCTGCACAAGAACAGGGTCAAGGTTTTTATTCCAGACTATTCCTGGTACCAAGGAAGGGCAAAGATTGGAGACCTATTTTGGCCCTATCCATCCTAAACACATTTACTCGTACCAAAATTAAAGATGCTCACATTACAGCAGCTTCTTCCCATGCTGGGCAAGGAGTCTTGGCTGGTAACATTGGACCTCAAGGAGGCATACCTGCATGTCCCTATCAGACAAGATTACAGAAGATACCTCAGATTTCTTGCAGGTTCAACCCATTATCAATTCTTTGCATTGCCCTTTGGCTTATCTACTGCGCCCAGAGTGTTCACGAAATGCCTGGCATCAGTAATTGCCTTCTGCAGACTTCAAGGGATACAAATATACCCATATTGGGATGAATGCCTGATCCAAGCGGACAGCAAACATACTTCTGAAACACCTGGCATTTGTAATAAAGTTGTTGAACTCTCTGGGATACACAGTCAACAAAAAGAAATCAAGACTAATACCCTCTCAAACAATAATTTTCCTGGGTGCCAGCTTGAATACAAACACCCAGATGGCCTACCTCAATCCAGAGAAACAAGGGCAACTAACTCAATACTTCAGAAAACTGGCAACCTTCACCAGGCTGACTGCAAGGAAAATCCTGCAGGCTCTGGGATTCATGGCATCTTGCATCCTGCTAATCCCATGTGCAAAGCTGTATATGAGGAAACTTCAATGGTACCTAAAAAAACTTATGGTCTCAACACAGCCACAGTTTGGAAACAATTATCCACTGATTTCATGCCTCCAAAAGGAATTTCTGTAGTGGGCTCAAGCATGCCAAAGAAACATAGGTCTCCCATTCTGCTGGCCTCAAGCAAATCAAAACATCACAACAGACGCCTCGGACTACGCCTGGGGGGCGCACATGACAGATCGGTGCATTCAGGGCCAATGGTCCCAAAAAGAAAAGCACCTACACATCAATCAAAAGGAAATGCTAGCAGTAATAAATGCTATTATGGCTTCCAGGCCAGCTATTGATAAGGACAGACAACACCACAGTGATGTGGTACATAAACAGGGAGGAACCCATTCATATCCCCTGTGCAGGCTAGCCATGTCTCTTTGGAACATGGCTCTGGAATTACAAATCCAACTTCAAGCACAATTCCTGCCAGGCAGGGAAAACACGCTGGCAGACAACCTAAGCAGAAATGACAGATCCACACGAATGGAAGTTGCATCCTCAAGTTTTTACAAAGATAATTCAAGCATGGGGAAGGCCAGACATAGATCACTTTGCTACCCACAGAAATTACCAGTTGACAAAATTCTGCTCAAGGACCTTTCATCCACAGGCCTGGAAAGTGGACGCACTCTCAGTTGGACAACAATGACAGTTTATGCCTTTCCACCTCTTCCTCTGCTGCCCAAAGTTCTATTAAAAGCCAGAGCAGACAGACCAAAGATGATTCTTATTGCTCCACACTGGCCAAGACAACACTAGTACCCACTCCTGAGGAGCCTGACGCATTCCCCACCATGGATCCTGCCTCTAATGCCTCTTCTATTGACTCAGCACAACTTCAAAACTCTTCAGTCAGCTGAAAACACTCAGTCTAGCCGTATGAAGGATTCCTTAAATTCACAACAGACCCTACTCTCCAAGGAGGTGCAGGATGTCATTTTGGAGGCCAGAAGACCTTCTACTAGAAAAGCATACTCTGCAAAATGGAAACGGTTTTGTGCCTGGAATCAGAAAAAGGGTCAGAATCCTGGAATACTGAATTTACCTCAAATATTACAGTACCTAGCTGAGATGCTAAGCAGTGGACTTTCATTCTCCTCCATCAAAATCCATGCCTCAGCCATTTCTGCTCAATAAAACACTGGACCTCCTTTATTCTCTCACCCTCTCTTAAGACAGTTCCTCAGAGGGGCTAAGAATATAAAACCCCCAAGGAAGCAACCAGTACCTGCTTGGGACCTCAATTTCATTCTAGAAAAACTGACCCTGCCTCCATTTGAGCCAGCTGCTTCAATAGAACTGCAATATTTGTCTTGGAAAACAGCCTTCCTTCTGGCTATCACCTCAGCACGCAGGGTTTCGGAACTACAAGCCCTCATGGCTGTGCAGCCTTTCACCATTTTCCATCAGGGCAGAGTTTCCTTATGAACCAACCCTTCCTTTATGCCAAAGGTAGTGTCCAGGGTAGCCTTGAATCAGGCTATCCACTTACCTACCTTTTACCCTAATCCACAAAACAAAGGGGAGAGACTACTACATTCCTTGGACATTCACAGACAGCTTCGTTATTATTTACAGCTGCTCAAGGGAAGCCTATTTCCAAACAGACTATCTCAAAATGGATAGCCCACTGCATACGCTTTTGTTACTCTTTTCATGGTAAAACTGTACCTACAGGCATCAGATCTCACTCCACAAGGGCCACAGCTACCTCTGCAGCTTTCCTCAGGGGGGTTCCCACCAAAGATATTTTGGAAGCAGCCACTTGGAGTTCTGTACATACTTCCAAGCACTATCACCTACCATTATACTCCAAATCTAGAGCGGGCTTTGCCACTGCAGTCTTGCAGGGCATCCTTGCTCCTCCTAGTTCCACTTAGTGCCTACCACCCCTTTTTTAGCTTTGGGATTCTACCCATCTGTTATGACTGCAGCTGTATACACGATGAACATAGTACAGTTTTGTACCTACCATAAATGTAGATGTTCGAGTGCTAATACAGCTGCAGTCCAGGTTTCCCTCCCTCCTTCCCCTCTTGGGACAGGCCTAATGGCTAACACCTCCTCATACAACCTGATTGGGGTATTCTTTTATGGTGTATTTGCTTGCAACTACTGTTTTTTGATTATATTGCATTGCATTATTACATAAATTTATGTTTTGCCTTCCTTCTGGGGGCACCTGACATCTGGGGCAAGAAAAACTGAAGAAAATGGTGTCTGCTGTTTTTTTTATACCCCTGCCACACTGACGTCAGGGAAGAAGCGACGACATCTGACGCCGGACCTAAACTTTGGAATTCGGCCGACCGAGGACCCGCCTGACAGCAGAATAACCCATCTGTTATGACTGCAGCTGTATTAACACTTGAACATCTACATTTATGGTAGGTACAAAACTGTACTTTATGCCACTTCACCCGTCTTCAAAGAGACATTCTTAAAGAACTGGGTGAGGTCCTACAGGATCCATCAGCTGCTGGGTCTCAGGAAAAAATTAACTCACAGCTAGGAACCCTGAATTCTATTGTCAACTCCTCCATGCGGCTTATTTCATATGCAGCCGATGGAGCTAGTAGGGCCGCAGGCACAGGTGTGGCTTTGAGGCGTCACGCCTGGATGCGGCTTTGTAACTTCGCAGACCCCTTCAAGGCGTCTTTCACTAACTCCCCCTTTGATGGTTCAGCGTTGTTTGGACCTCAAGTGAAAGATACTTTGACCAGATGCGAACAAGATGGCAAGACTCTTTCTGCCGTAGGAGTCCATTTTTCTACCCCATCTAGACCATATCCTAAGGGTCAAAAAGGTGGAAAAATGTGGGTCCGTAAATCACAAGGAGTCACGCCTGATGCAAGAGGTCAGTTCACCCCTAGAGGCAGAGGGGGGAACAGCAACAGATGCCGCCCAAGAGGCAGAGGGGGTCCGCAGAACCAGGGTAGCGGAGAACCCCTCTCTGACAAACCTTTCCAGCATCCCTGAGGTGTTACCCGACTGTTCACCTTCGGAGGCAGTCGGGGGAAGATTAGCACTGTACCCACAAGCCTGGCTCTCCCTCACTCAAGACAAATGGGTACAGTCGATCATATCCGAGGGTTACAAAATCCCCTTTATCCAAACCCCAATGATTCAAATGGGGTCTCTTCCAGACGTTCCACCCAGTCTAAGGGAACAAGCAGCACTAGAAATATCAAAGCTGCTAAAAAGGAGAGCCATACAGCCAGTCCCAGCAGACCAGCTAGGATCCGGAGTCTACTCAAAGTTCTTTTTGGTACCAAAAAAACCGGGACTGGAGGCCAATATTGGATCTCAGCAATCTAAACAAGTTTGTAAAAAGAACAAGGTTCCGGATGGTAACGCTACAGTCCATTTTACCACTTCTGGGCAAGGACAATTGGATGTGCTCAGTGGACCTTCAGGATGCGTACTATCACATCAAAATGCACAGGCGCTCCAGAAGGTTTCTCCGCTTCAGGCTGGGAGCCACTCACTACCAGTTCAGAGCCCTGCCCTTTGGTCTCACTACAGCCCCCCCCCCCCCCGAGTGTTCACCAAATGTATGGCAGTGGTTACGGCTCACCTGAGACGTCAAGGATTCCAGGTGTTTCCATATCTAGACGACTGGCTCCTCACTGCTACCACCAGGCGTCAACTTCTTCTAGCCAGAGACTACACCATCCACATTTTCAAAGAGCTAGGTATCTCTCTAAATTTCGAAAAGTCTGCCTTGTCAGTCTATTACCTTCATAGGCGCCACCTTGGACACCGTTCAGCTCTCAGCAAAGTTAACGGAGCAGCGGGTCTTAGATATTCAGTCATGTTCACGTCCTTCAGAGCAACAAAGTTCAGGCCAGGTATGTTTTGAAGGTGTTAGGTCTCATGGCGGCAGCCATCACCCTCCTTCCCCTTGTCCGCTTTTACATGCGGCTTCTTCAGTGGATGCTTTTCTCCCAGTGGTCTTTCCAACAGCTCCCTATGACACACAAGATCCTAATAACTCTACCTTGCAGAAAACATCTGTCTTGGTGGATGGTCTCCCCTCAAGTCCATCAAGGCAGACCTTTTACTCCCCCACCCCCGGTCACCACAGTCGCAACGGATGCCTCCCTGATTGGGTGAGGGGGCATCTTCAGGGCAGGACAGTCCATGGCACATGGCAACCCTTCGAATGCCACTTGCACATAAACGTCCTGGAGATGAGAGCAGTGCTTTTGACATTGCAAGCCCTTCAAGACTCTCTTCCCCTGGGGACGATTGCAATTCAGACAGACAATATGTTCGTAGTATGGTATATCAACAAGCAGGGCGGAACCAGGTCATATCCCCTGTGTCAAGAAGCACTCAGACTCTGGCAATGGGCGATCTCTTCTCAGCGGTTTCTGATAGCAACGCACATCCCCGGGAAGTCCGTCATAGCGGACAGGCTGAGCAGAGCTGTTCTCATGCCTCACGAGTGGTCTCTCAAGCAATCGGTGACGGACAAAATATTTAGGAAGTGGGGGGTTTCCTTGCTGTGATCTTTTTGCAACACCACAAAACAGCAAGTGCCTCGACTTCTTCACGCTCTTCCCCCTTCCAGGCCATCCCCCCAGAGACGCTCTAGTCCAAGATTGGCCTCGGGGGCGACTTTACGCTTTCCCCCCCTTTCCGTTAATCACACAAACAATTCAGAAAGCTACCGCCTTGTGGGCCAAGATGATCCTCATTGTCCCTTATTGGCCTCGACAGATATGGTTCCCTTTCCTGCATCGCTACCTTTTGGAGCAGCCTTGGCATCTGGATCCAATGCCAGATCTTTTGACCCATCAATCAGGGCAGCTGCAACAATCCCTCCGATCTCTCAACCTCACAGCTTGATTGCTCCACTTCGTCCCTAGCCAGGCTTCCAATGATTTCAAATTCTGTCCTCGATATTATCGTAGCTTCCCTTAAATCTTTCACCAGAAGGATCTATGCTAGTAAATGGCAACGCTTTTCCTTTTGGGCAAAGGCTAGGAACATAGATCCCTTCACTGCTCCAATACACTCAGTCTTGGATTTCCTAGCCAAAATCTTTCACTCAGGATCTTCTTCCTCCACAGTAAAAGTTCAGCTAGCAGCCATATCAAGTTTTCACATAGGCTTGTCGGACTCCAACATCATGTCCCATAGGCTTTGCAAGGCATTCCTCAGAGGTATCTTTTTACTCAGGCCTCAGATCAAAGACCCCCCACCACCGTGGGATTTAAACTTAGTTTTAGCATCCTTGATTCTCCCTCCCTTCGAACCTGCCGCCACCTGTTCCTTGAAGTTACTTTCCTGGAAGACACTATTCCTAGTCGCCATTACGTCGGCTAGGAGAGTATCTGAACTTCATGCCCTCTGCATTCAAACTAACCCGTCTTTTTTGCTCAAGGTGGCTTCTCAGACAAATTTAAATCAATCTATTGATCTTCCAGTTCTCTTTCCTAATTATTCAAACAGGGCGGAGCAAAAACTACATTGTCTGGACGTTCATCGTCAGTTTCGCTTCTATCTGGACAGAACTAAACAATTCAGGAAATCTGATCAACTTTTTTTATCTTATGCTAAGAGTAAAAAGGGTCTTCCGGTATCTAAAGTAACCCTGTCTAGGTGGCTGTCTTCTGTGATTACCTGTATTTTTCAACTCAGAGGTAAAGAATTGCCTTCTAGGCCAAGAGCCCCCCATTCAACCAGAGCATTGGCTACATCTACAGCCTTTCAAGCTAGATTACCAATAGACACTATCTGTGCAGCTGCCACATGGGCCTCTCCTCATACTTTCGTTACACATTACAAATTGGACATGGCCTCCAGAAACAGGGCAAATTTTGGTTCCACCATTCTCAAGAGTCTGTTCCGATGAGCCACCCAGGATAAAGGTGCTAGGGACGTGGTCCCATCCAGCAAGAATGAAGGTGAGATTGACAACTTAACATTGAGAAGTTATGTACCTACCATAGTGTTCCATGTTAGTTGTCTTCTCTCTCCTTCTTTCTTGCGTCCCACCCACCATCCTCCTAGCCTGGACAGACTGAGAGGTTCTTCCCCGTTTTACAGGGGACCTTATCTTGCATTATTCCTAGCTCAGACAGTTGGTCCTGGGGTAGATTCAGCTTCAGGTAGTGATATTTTGGGAGTTCTTCCTTCTCCTCCACCTCAGAGGGGAGACTGAATTGGCTATGGTTTCTTAGCTACCAAACGAGATCTGGGTAGTTACCGCCTAGCATCATGGGATATAGGGTTGCCTCGAGCCGGTAAAATTAACACTCGAGCTTTAGTATAGGCCGAGTCGGAGCCGAGGTTCGGCTCCGAACCCATCCAGCAAGAAAGAAGGCGAGAGAAGACAACTAACATGGAAAGTTATGGTAGGTACATAACTTCTCATTTAATTCTAGTATAATATCTCATATGCTCTGCAAAGCCTTTATGAAAGGAACATCTCTTTTTAGACCCCCCAGTTAGAGATCATCCCCCTCCATGGGATCTCAATTTAGTTTTAGCCTCCTTAATTTTGCCTCCCTTTGAACCGGCAGCATCATGCTCTTTAAAATTTCTTTCTTGGAAGACACTTTTTCTGATTGCTATCACTTCAGCTAGACGCGTCTCAGAACTTCAAGCACTATGTGTTCGTCCTCCTTACTTACCTGGTGTTTCACAAGGACAGAGTTTCTCTGAGGACCAATCCATCCTTTATTCCTAAAGTCTGCTCAGAGAACAATTTAAATCAATCCATAGATCTCCCAGTTTTCTTTCCTAATCACAGCAACAAGGCAGAATACAAGCTCCACCAATTGGATGTACACAGACAATTGCGTTTTTGCCTGCATAGAACTAAGGAACTAAGAAAGTCAGACCAATTATTTCTTTCTTATGCTTTCAACAAACAAGGCCTTCCAGTTTCTAATGTGACCCTTTCCAGATGGTTATCTGATACTATTGCCTTTATCAGTTATGAAATAGAGAGCTACCAGCTAAACCAAAAGGTCATTACACTAGAGCATTAGCCACCTCTGTAGCTTTTCAGTCTAGGTTGCCCATAGACTCAATCTGTGCAGCTGCCACTTGGGCAAACCTCCACACTTTTATCTCTCATTACAAGGTAGATATGGTCTCCCGGAGCAGAGCTTCCTTTGGTTCTACTGTTCTGAAGAGTTTGTTCCAATGAGCCACCCAGGATTTTAGGTGCTAGGAACGCTGTCCCAAACAGCAAGAACGAAGGCAAGATGGACAACTTAATATAAAGAAGTTATGTACCTACCATAACGTTCCATGTTAGTTGTCATCTCGCCTTCCTTCTTGCGTCCCTCCCTCCTTCCCCCGTCCTAGAGGATTGTGAGGAGTTCCCTTTTGTTTTCACTGGCTGAGCATCTTTTATTACTTCACATGCCAGGTAATTTATGACTTTCCTTTTTTAGGTGTACTGGACAACCAGTTTTTAGTAACTGGTTACTCTACTTATGTCTAGTGTGCGCTATCACAAATGAGATATGGGTAGCTAACACTGGGCATGCTGGGATAAAGGGGTATCCTCGAGCCAGTAAACAGCTCTCTAGTTATAGAAGATGGCCGAGTTGGAGCCGAGGATCGGCTCTGAAACCAAACAGCAAGAAGGAAGGCGAGATGAAGAAAACTAACATGGAATGTTATGGTAGGTACATAACTTTTTTCACACCCAGGACGACTTTACGCCTTTCCATCAACACTGTTGATCCCAAAGTTCATATGGAAAGCATCAGTGTTGAAGGTAAAGATCATCCTTGTAGCCCCTTTTTGGCCTTAACAAGTGTTTCCCTTCCTCTGACCTCGTCTGGTTTACCCTCTCTTTAGTGCTGAGCTTGGACCCGGACTTACCGTCTCCCCTCAGGGTCACCTCACCTGAACATTAAGGCCCTCAAATTGACCGCATGGTTTCTGCAGTTCCAATGATTGTTCGCCAGTCCAGGTTTTCCCTTCTGTTGTCCACATTCTATCTTTCTCACAAAGACCTTCCACCAGGAAACTGTATAAGAGCTAATGGAAACGTTTTCTGTTTGGGCCTTTGAAAAAATAGACCCTTTTTCAGTCCCTGCCATTTTAGATTTTCTCTGGCATACCTTTTTAAATGTGGAGCCAGCTATTCTATCATCAAGGTTCATTTAGCCACAACATCTTCGTCCACGCTGGGGAAAACATACACTCCTAGCTTCTGTTAGATTATCCAAGGCTTTTCTGCGGGGGCACTTTTTTCACCCTCCAGTTAGAGATCAAGTTCCTCCATGGGAAATTATAACAATTTTGCATTTTCTGATGGGCTCTCCCTTTGAACTTGCTGCTAAAGCGTATGTAAAGTTTGTCATGGAAGGCCTTATTTTTGGTTACCATCACCTCTGCCAGGAGAGTTGCTGAATTACATCCCCTTTCATCAAAACCTCCCATCTAGTTTTTCACAAAAACTAGAGTTTCTCCCTAAAGTGGCTTCCAAATCATCCATTAATCAGTCCATTAATGTGCTCATTTTTCCCAAATTTCTCAAACAAGGGTGAATATACTTTACACTTGTTAGATCTTCACTGCCAGTTGTGTTTTTATTCGGCTCAGGCAAACTCTTTCAGAAAATCTGCTCATTTCTTTGTCTACTTTTCTAAAGCCAAATTAGGAAAAGAAGTATCCAAGGTCCCACTGTTTTGTTGCCTGGCTGAGTGTATTTCTTTTGTTACCAAGAGAAGGGGGTTATCACTGTCATCAAACCCTAATCCTCATTCTACCAGATCTGTGGCTTCTTCTACAGCCTTCCCCTGTAGTGTCCCAATTGATATATGTGCAGCAGCTTACATGATCAGAAGTCCATACCGTCCTCTCACATTAGAAAGTGGATAACCAATCCAGATTCAGAGCTTCCTTTGGTTCAGCTGTGTTCAGGAATAGCCTTCTGTGAGGCCTCTCAAGTATAAAAGTAGTTGGGGACTGTGTCCCATCTGTTGAGGAACGGACGAAAAATGCAACATTGAATATAAATTGTGTACCTGCCATAATGTTAGAACTGTGTAAATTCCTCAACTACTCGCCCTCTGTCCCCCTCCTTATCTCTTGTAATGTTTCTTTATCATGTTCTCATTCTGAGATTGATCTAGTTGACCTTGCCTTGGCTCCTAAAGGTTAAGCCTACTTTTTCATTTTTTATTGTAAAATATATTGCTTTGTATTCATCATGTGCTTCTAAAAATTTTTCAGAAGTTGTTTGGGCATTCCAATTCAATCTGAGGTAGTGCATTCTGTGCATAAGGTTTATGGGTATGGGAGGAGCCTGAGCACCAGATCTAAAGCTTTGAAGTGGTCAAAGCTAGATCCAAAGTCTGATTACAGATCCATTTGTTGAGAAATGGATATAATACAACGCAGATTTAATGTAATGGTAACTACATAACTTTTATACATAACTTTCATTTCATTGAGCAGTGCATCTATGTACAAATGTCCACTCGCATTTAAGTCAATTCCTATCGTTCTCATTTTTCAGCACATACATTCTATGCATGCTTTATATTTTGTTGGTAGGACTTTCCCTATTAGAGCAGTACATGTTTGATTTCTTTTTGTATAGAAGTGTAGTACCACACTGCTTGTTTTCACTTTGTAAATTCCACAGTGCAGTATATTCATTGGCAGGTGTTAATAAAAGGTGCATCTGTTTTTACTGCTTTCATTTAAAAAGCTAAAAGATTTCATTAATGCATTTATTGTAAGAAATGAAAGGGATTTTGTTGGTGTGTACTGCCCCTGCGATCTGGTAAAGGGATTAAAATGGGTGGATGACTAGTGTTTATAAAAGTGAATATGGGAGAAGCCATTAGCTTATGTTGGTGCTGTAATAAGGGCACAGCTAGAGTACTTGGGCCTTAGTAAGTCAAGTAGTTCCCTTTACTAATCCCCAGATGACCAGTACTGAACTGAGACTTAGTAGGATTGCACATGCATATTTTTCTTGGGTAGATGTCTTTTGGAGTTTTAGCTGTCTTTAAATAAATCAAAAAAAATTTTAACCGCATAAATATTTGAGTCATTCACATTATACAGAACCTGTTAAACATTAAAAACTTGTGAATGTGACTACAGAAACAAGCATGGTTTATCATTTTGTGTGTTAATTTGGCCAGTTTTGTGCTTTATCTTTTTATTTTGTATGGTAAGTATATAGAAAGAGTTGACCCTTCAGGAGAATAAGGTATATGCTTTAGATTTTTCTTTATATGATCTTTAAGTGTATAGAAAGGGTTGACCTCTTGAGGGATTTTCAGTATTAAGACATCTTTCTGTGTTGTGCTTTTCTTTGGAATTTTTCACATGTAGTTCAGAGAGACTGCTTTATTTTTTCCACAAGGAAGCAAAGCTAAAGTTCACCATGTTCAGTAAGCTGTTAAATGTTGCCTATCACTACATCTCCTTCATCTGAATCACTAGGGTGTTTAGCTTTCCTCAAAGCCACCCTTTGAGTCAAATTTAACTGTTAGTACCTTGCCTGGTCCTAAATTGAATTTTTATTTACAATTATCTGGAATTTTTAACAAAAGTCCTGCGATGTTCTTCGTGTTTCACTGTTGCAGTCATTACATTTGGGTAATCTGCTGGCAGGTTGCCCTCAGTCGGCCTGAATAACAGTCTTGAGTCGTGCATCAGTTGCCGTTTCTTTTTCCATGACTTCAGGTCGTCAGGGGTATAAAACATGCAGCCAACGCCATTTTAATCAGTCTTTCTTGCCGCATGGTGCCCAAAGCAGAAGCAGTTTGCAAGTGCCGGTCAGCCGACTCCTGAAATTTTCGATCTGAAGTAGTTAACTTCATTTGGTCTGCAACCTGTGGGATACAGATCCGATCTCGGATCCAAGCCGGCAACTTTACAAAGCTTAGATCTGAGCTCTTAGCTCCTCCCCTTACCCATAATCCCCTGATTGACCTCAGATCTAGTTTGCTGCGCTTAGGTACAGCAGCTAGGTTGCGAGCTCCTAGTCAGATAAGTTTATCTCTTTTTGCTAATCTCCTAAAACTTGAGTGTGTGTGTGTTTGGTTAGGTTCCTTAACCCTATTAGTTAGTGTTTTTGAGTTAAAAAAAAAAAAAAATAATTTTTCCTCCTCCCCACCCTTCGCTGGTATCGTAGCTGTGTGTGTGAGAGTTTGGGGCCTATTGTGTCAGTGAGTTTCATTTTTAGTGTAAGCATGTCTGAGGCCCCAAAGTTAGTATTTTCGAGGTGCACAGAGTGTGGCCATAAGCTCTCCCTGGCGGATGGCCACACTCGGTGTGTCCGGTGCCTTGGGGTTGAACACCTCTCCTCTGGGTGCGCGATTTGCACGGCATTCAACCCCAGGGCACTGAAGGACTGGAGGTCGAAGCTGATCCTAGCGGGACTCTTGCCCCCGGATTCGGCTTCGGCGTCCGGTACTTCTGTGGCCTCCTCCCAGGCTTCGGTGGCGGCCACTCCTGCCTCTCTCCCCCCAGCCGGGACTCCAAACTCCTGCTACTGCGAAGGAGGAGGGGGAGGCCAGGAAGGAAAAGAAGAGGGAGAAGCACCACAAGTGGCGGGCCGAGGCCTCCGTTTCGGCCCCCTCAGCTAAGCGGGCTTCTCTCTCCAGGTCTAGGTCTCCTCCTTCTCGGCTCCGGTCTCCATGCTTCTCACCGGGACCCGTGGAAGAGGAAACCCTATCTCCATCATGGTCATCAAGGTGGCACTCCCGGCCAGCCTCTGTGGCCTCGTCGAGATCGACAGGTAGCCTATCTGAAGCTGATTTGGACCGGGTGATGCGAAGGTTCATCCAGGCCCAAATGCAGATGGGAGTGCTCCTGCCTCTCCCCCCCTCCGGGGGGGAGCTCAACACCCTTTTTTTCCCCGACCCGCTTCCCGGGTTCGGAGCGCTCTGAGCCGGGCAGCATTGGAGCCGGGGGTGGGTCGGCGCCGACAGTATCGAGTACTTTGGCTCAGACTCTTCCCTCAAGCTTGCCGGATCCATCCTTGTCGGATCCGAGCTCTCGGAGCCGTGCTCTGAGCTTCGGATCCGAGGGGTTTAGTGTGCCTTCGGCTCAATCCAGGTCGGAGCACACTGGCCCTTCGGATCCGATGGTCTCGGCACCGGCTCCGATCCATCCATCCGATCCGAGCGAGGGTCAGCTCTCTGATCCCAGAGAGAGTGGCTCTCCCTCTGCATTCGATGTGGTGGAGAGCACTCTGTTGAGTGCATCCAGGCTCCCGCTCCTTGCTACGGCTCCATCCCGCACTCCCTCTCGTTTGGGTCAGGCTTTAGTCACCCGGCCACAGGGATAGCCTGCTTTGACATCTCAGGTCGTTCCACTGGAACAAGACGTTGCTGGTGAGTCATCCTCAGACAGTCCCCCCTAGGATGTTCCTCACAAGTGGAAGTGTAAGAGGAGGCACGTGGACTCCCCCGAGTCCTTGACAGAAGACATGGATTTGGATGAGGGGGAAGGCTCCCCAAGGTCACCCCGCCGAGGATGTCTCCTTCAGAGACATCATGGAAATGCTTAGGATCAGGGGGGGGGGTCTGCCCCCAAGGCTTCCTGTGATAAATCCGTGTTCCTTGAGGCATTCAAAGCAGGCCCATCTACCTCTTGGGTGTCCCCTCGGCCGACCCCTTAGTTGACCTTATTACCACTAAGGTGTTGGACACTGTGGAGCCAGTCCCCAAACTTCCCGGCAGGATCTTGAGCCCCCCGACTGAGAGGTCCCATTGGAGCAAGGGACCCCCCTCTAGATGCCATGTTGGTGGCGGCAGCCACCAAGAGGGAGTTAGCCCAGGAGAGTCCCTCGGTCCATCCCCCGAGCAAGGAGTCTCGCTCGATGGACCGTCTCGGGAAGCAGGTCTTTAGTTCAGCGACCTTCTCTGTAAGGTCCCTGAACTACATGGCACACGTGATTCGGCTGCAGCAGGACCTTATTAAAGAGTATGCTGCATCGCCCCCGGAGTCCATCTCGGGAGAGGACAAACAGTTGTACTCCACCCGCATGGCCACTCTTAGGTCGATCTCTAACACCTCTATGCGGCTCTTATCCCATGCTACGGAGGGAGCCGCTAGAGCCAGCGGAGCATGCCTAGTTATGAGGCGCCAGGCCTGGCTCTGACATTGTGACTTCGCGGAACCCTTCAAGGCGTCCTTTGCGAATGCTCCCTTCAATGGTTCTGCCCTTTTTGGAAAGACAGTTTGCTAAACTTTGGTCCAGAGCAAAAAGGACGGGAAGACGTCTGCCGTTGGAGTCCGCTTCTCTGCTCCCCAGAGGTCCTTCTCCAAGAACCAAAAGGGACAGAAGAAGATGTTCTGAAAGTCGCAACAATCCCAGTCCGCTCCGGACTCCCAGTCCTTCCGCGGCAGAGGAGGACAGGGTGGATGCCGCCCTAGAGGCAGAGGGGGCCCGAAGAACTTTGGGTCCAGAGAAGCCTTCTCTGATCGGCCCACGCAGCAGCCCTGAGGGCTTGCCCGACTTTTCCACTCTGGAGGCAGTCGGGGGGGCATTTCCCGAAGCACCTGGCAGCTTGGCAGTCCATTACAACAGACTGCTGGGTCCTTCGTATCATATCCAGAGGATACAAAATTCTATTTTCCCATGTTCCAGACACCCCCAGTCACCTCCCTGATGTTCCACCCAATCAGAGGGAGGCGGCAGCCGCGGACATCCGGCTGCTCTTAGGAAAAAGGGGCCATCCAGCATGTCCCCCCAGGCCAGTCCGGATCGGGTTACTACTCCAGCTTCTTTTTAGTGCCAAAAAAGATGGGGGACCTAAGGCCCATTCTCTATCTTTCCCTACTGAATCTGTCAGTAACCAAAGAAAAGTTCCGGATGGTCACTCTTCAATCTATTCTCCCCCTCTTGCGGGAGAATGACTGGTTGTGCTCCTTAGACCTCAAGGACGCATACTACCACATTTTGATGGACGAACGCTCCAGGAGGTTTCTCCGCTTCCGGCTGGGAGCCAGTCATCAATTCAGGGTCCTTCCCTTCGGTCTCACCTCAGCCCCCAGGGTGTTCACCAAGGTATTAGCAGTGATAGCAGCCCACCTGAGACTCCAGGGAATACAGGTTTTTCTGTACCTGGACGACCGACTCCTCACCGCCCCGACAAGGCATCTACTATTCTTAGCCAGGGATTTCTTTCTCAACCTTGCTCCACAACTAGGGATCACTATAAATGCAGACAAGTCCTCTCTCACCCCGACTCGGGTGATAGATTTTATCGGGGTCAGACTGGACACCATCAAGCAGCTCGCCTTCCTAACTCCTGACCGGTTGCACACTCTGAGAGCACACATGCGGGCCATTTTTCAATCTTCGAAACCTCCAGCGGGATTGGTTCTGAGGGCTTTAGGGTCTATGGCAGCCGCCATCAACCTCCTTCCCATGGTGCATCTCAACATGCGATATTGCAGTGGACTCTACAGGTTCAGTGGTCCCTTCTCCAGTACCCCTTGGATCACCCCATTTCCCTCAGCAGGGTCTGCAAGAGAGCTCTCGTTTGGTGGCTTCAATCGCCGGACCTCCAGATGGAACGCCCCTTTGCCATGAGCCCCCTCTTGCCACAGTGACCACGGACGCCTCTCGTCTTGGGTGGGGGGGCATTATTTGGGCAGGACTGTCCATGACACGAGGAACGATTCTGAGACCTTATTGCACATAAACGTTCTAGAGATGAGGGCAGTGCTGTTGTCGTTGCAAGCACTTCAGAGCCTTCTGCCTGTAGGAACGATTGCAGTCCAGTCGGACATTATGTCTGTGGTTTGGTATATCAACAAGCATGGGGGAACCAGGTCTTACCCACTCTGTTGAGAAGCCATGAGAGTGGGAATGGGCGATCTCCACCAACCGCTTTCTCATTGCAACGCACATTCCGGGACGGACCAACATCCTGGCAGACAGACTGAGTCGCACCATCCTTTCGCCTTACGAGTGATCCCTCAATCCCCAAGTAGCGAGTCAAATTTTTGCTGTCTGGGGGCAGCCCTGTTGCGATCTTTTCACATCTCCCTCAAACATGAAATGCAACAATTACTTTGCTCTCATTCCCCCTCCCGGGGAAGCCCCGAGGGATGCTTTGGTGCATGCTTGGCCACCCGGTCTTCTCTATGCCTACCCTCCTCTTCCACTGATGCTGAAACTTCTTCAGAAAGCCAGTCGGTTGGGGAGCAGAATGATCCTCATTGCCCCATTCTGGCCTCGCCAAACTTGGTTCCCGTACCTCTGGTCTCATCGAGTGAATCCGCCCTGGATTCTAGATCCCCTCCTGGATCTGATTTCCCACCCACAGGGACTCCCAGTCCCCGACCTGGTCAACCTCAAGCTTACGGCTTGGCTGCTCCAGTTCCACTCCTAGCAAGGACTCCCGGTATCTCATCCCCGGTTAAAGCTATCCTAGTTAGCAGCACACAAGCCCTCTACTAGGGAGGTCTATAGTAGTAAATGGAAGCGTTTTTCTATCTGGGCAGAACACCATAAATTGGATCCCTTCACAGCCCCCTTACCGGCGGTGCTGGATTTTCTTTCAGGCCTCTTTAATGAGGGAGCTAGCTGTTCCACGGTGAAGGTGCAATTAGCAGCTATCTCTCATCACGTAGGCAGCGATGTGGGTCCTTTGATTACTTCAAAATGGTGCAAGACATTCCTAAAGGGCACTTTCCTACTTAGACCTCCCATAAAGGAAGCTGTACCTCCATGGGATTTGACTTTGGTTTTACAGGCCTTGACGGCCCCTCCCTTCGAACCTGCGGCGTCGGTAGACCTCAAATATTTGTCGTGGAAAACAGCCTTTCTGGTGGCTATTACTTCAGCTAGGAGACTTTCTGAATTACAGGCTCTTTCTGTCAAACCTCCATACTTAGCCTTTCACAAGGATAGGGTTTACCTCGGGAACAATCCCTCCTTCCTTCCGAAGGTGGTTTCTGTGACGAATATCAATCAGTCTATCAATTTGCCGGTCTTCTTTCCTAACTATCAGAACTAAGGAGAGTACAAATTACATTCCTTGGACGTGCATAGACAACTCGGGTTTTACATTCATAGGACATCTGGTCACAGACGATCCGACCAGTTGTTCGTCTCCTTTGCTAAATTTAATCTAGGTAATCCAGTCTCAAAAGTCACTTTGTCGAAATGGATTTCGCAGTGTATCATCACGTCTTATCAGAATTCTGGCAGGCCTGCACCTCAAGGAGTTCGTGCCCACTCAACTTGTTCTATGGCTACATCTGCCGCCTTTAAATCCAGAGTTTCCTTGGATGATATCTGTTCTGCAGCCACTTGGGCTTCACCTCATACCTTCATAAATCATTAAGCTAGACATTATCTCCAGAGGGAGAACTTCTTTTGGCTCCGCAGTGCTCCGGAATATCCTTCCATGAAGGCCGCCCAAGGTTTAGGTAGCTGGGGATTCTGTCCCACAGATTGCAGACTAAATGAAGTCAACTACTTCAGATTAAGAAGTTATGTACTCACCATAACGTTCCATCTGAGTAGGTAAACGTCTGCAACCATTCCCCCCTCCGTCCCCCTGACCTTCACAGATGTTTAGGACATATTATTATTACCCTTTTGAGAAGGTAATTAAGTGCCTGCTATAGTAGTTACGGGCAAACTTGATCTGAGGTCAGTCAGGGTTGGCAGGGGATTATGGGTAAGGGGAGGAGCTAGGAACTCTGATCTAAGCTTTGTAAAGTTGCCGGCTTGGATCCGAGATCGGATCCGTATCCCACAGGTTGCAGACAAAGTTTACCTACTCAGATGGAACATTATGGTGAGTACATAACTTCTTATTTTTGAGTTTCAGAACTGAAGTCTTCAAACTAAAGACAAGTATCCCATTGGGGAAACTTTTTCTTGCTCCTTACCGATGTCAGTAAAAGTTAATTGCATTACTTGTCAGAAGCAAATACCTCATAAGTATTTTCATTTGTACTGTATCCCTTGCCTATGCCCTGATCACAATGTGCCTTGCTGTCAGCTTTATGCTAAATTTAACCAACGCACCATTAACAGTCAGTATATTTTTGCTTCTAAATATGTTGGTTCAAGATTGAACTATCCTGAAATGTCCTCTGTTAGCAATCCAACTACCAGAGTTCACAAGGAAAAAGGCAGACCGTCGAGGTCCAAAACTGACAAAGCTTCCCCTAACCCAGTTGCCGGTTCACCAGTACTCAGTGAGGTGCTTTTGCAGCCCCTGATGCTCGCTACTTTTGAGTTGCAGGCCTCTACAGAGACCCATTCAGAGTCCGGTATGCTGCGAGATTCTGCAAGTATTGAACCCGCGGATGTGTCTCCCATGGATGGGTCCAGAGCCGCTGAACAGGCACCAGCTTCTGAGGGTGTTTTCAGGCCTCAATATTTGTTTATTAAACCAACGCCATCATCAAAAACAAGGCCAAAATCTACTTCTATGTCTAAAAAACCGACACATGAGCCACGTGCTCAGGCCCCTATGCCTAAAAAACAAATGATCAAAATGTCTGACGATTTAATTACCTTGATCAGGGGTTCCCAACCCCCCCCCCCCCAGCTAAAAGGCCTAGGCAAGGCACTGATTATGAATCTTCAGATCAGGTTTCCATTTCTTCTGATCAGGAATTTTCTATTCCACATTATGAGGACTCTGATGCAGAGGAATCCATCCCTTCTGCTTCTCCTCCTGAGGATTACTCTTTTGGTGAGACTGCATATTTTAAGGGAACATTTTCATTGGGAGAGTCAGGACTTCTCTGAATCCAAAAGGAGGCTTAGGGATTTTATTCTACTTCCTCAGCATAGGCCTTTGGCAATACTTCCTGCATTAGACATTTGTTGATAATGTTTTCTCGGAATCAAGCATGGCTCCTGATTCCCTGCCTCCGGCACCTAGTAAGCCAGACAGATATTACAGGGTTCCTGACTCCCACAAATTTTTTTTTTTTTTTCAAAAATCCTGCTGCTGACCCTGAAACCATTTCTCAGGGTCCCAAGGGTGTTAAGGCTTCTACAGCCAAAATTCCTACCCCTTCTGATACAGACTCCAGGGTGTTGGATAGATGGGGAAAGAAGGTTTATATATCTGCAACCTTGGCAATCGGCTTTAAACTGCCAGTTTCATATGCTTAAATATTAACAGCATGTTATGGGCTTACTGAAACAGAAAATTATGTTGATTTCTGATTGTGTGGAAAATAGTTACAGGATTTATTGCATTCAGCAGAACAGGTTGGAAAGCATCCTCTGCAACGTGGTTTTGATTCCTTGGAGGCCTCTAGCAGGGCCGCCATAACAGGATCTGTGATGAGGCATGCTTGGCTCAAGGAGCAAAATCTGCCTGATTATGTTAAAGCTAAATTGTTGGATGCCCCTTTACAGCAGGACAGTCTGTTTGGTAATAAGGCGGAAGAGGTTTTAAAAAAGATGGAAGACAAAGCTAAATCTATACAAACTGTAACAGATTTCTTGCAAGTTCAGCCACCCAGGTTCAGTAGACACTGACCTACTAAGAATTGGTCCTTTCCTGTGTCCAACAGAGCCATTCAGGGCAAACCCAGACGCTCCAAAGGCTCCAGGTTTCAATTACGACGATCTTACAGGTCAAAGCAATGGGGTGCCTCCACCTCCAAATCAGGAGGTAACAAAGCACAACCCTACAGTAAACAGTCTCGATGACTTTCCTCTGTCATCTCCAAGCACTTGTGTCTGGGGGGGAAACTAGCACTTCATACTCAAAATTGGCATTTAATTACCCAGGACAAGTGGGTATTAAACATAGTATCCCAGGGGTACAGATTTCATTTCCACACGTTGCCAATTCCAAACAGATGGTCAGATCTGCCACGAAACCAGTGGGCAGAGGCCCAGAAGCAAGTCATGTCCCTCATGGATATGGGGGCTATTCAGCCAGTGCCAGAAAAGGAAAAGATCAAGGATTTTATTCAAGACTTCCTGGTACCCAGAAAAGACAAAACATGGCATCCACTTCTGGACTTATCCATTCTAAATACATTCCTGGATATTCCAAAATTCAAAATGCTGACTTTACAACAGCTACTGCCTATGCTAGGCAAGAATGCCTGGTTGGTAACTCTAGACTTGAGGCATACCTGCATATCCCAATAAGGGAATCTTGCAGAAGATGCCTCCACTTCAAAGTAGGCTTTTTGCATTACCAATTCTCTACACTGCCCTTTGGCTTATCTACTGCACCCAGAGTCTTTGCAAAGTGCCTGGCACCAGTAGTTGCATTTTGCAGACAAAGCAACATTCAAATGTATCCATATCTGGATGATTGTCTCATTTAGGCAGAGGACACTCTTCAGCATCTGGCATTTGTAAAAAGGCTTCTAGCATGCCTAGGGTACACCATAAATGAAAAGAAATCACAACTGGTACCCTGTCAAATAATTACATTTCTGGGTGCAAGCTTGAATACAACTGCCCAGATGGCTTACCTCACACCAGACAAATTCAGTTGACAACATACTTCAAACAAGTGGCAACAAAAACCCAGCTATTTGCAACACAAATACTGCAGGCTTTGAGGTTTATGGCATCCTGCATTCTACTAATTCCATATGCGAGACTGCATATGAGGAAACTTCAAGAGTACCTAAAAAGCTTATGGAGTCAACATTGTCACAGCCTGGAAACAATGATTTGTCTCATTCCCTGCCTGCAACAGGAGTTTCTTTGGTGGGCAAAAGCATGTCACCAAAACAAGGGACTGTCATTCATTCTACCCCCTGCCACCCATACCCTGACTACAGACGCATCAGACTAGGCTTGGGGGGCCCATCTGGCAGGGAGATGCATTCAGGGCAAATGGAGCCCAAACCAAATGCATCTGCATATCAACCAGAAAGAAATGCTAGCTGTACAGAATGCTCTGACAGCCTTCAAGAACTTCCTTCATCCAGGACTACTGATAAAGATGGACAACACCACAGTTATGTGGTACATAAAGAAGCAGGGGGGGTACCCACTCCTACCCCCTTTGCAGACTAGCCATGTCCTTGTGGAACACAGCCTTGACTTACCAAATACATCTTCAAGCTCAATTCCTGCCAGGAAAACAAAATACTGTGGCAGATGACCCAAGCAGAAGTCTTATTGACCCACACGAATGGAAACTGGATCCACAAATCTTCAACATGTTAACACGAAAATGGGGGAGCCCAGACATAGTTTTGGGGAGAGGCAAATAGATCTATCAGGTGGACAAATTCTGCACAAGAACTCATTACAAAAAAGCATGGAAAGTGGATGCTCTATTCTTCAGCTGGAAAAAACCATCAGTCTATGCCTTTCCCCCTCTGCCTCTACTCTCCAAGGTCTTACTAAAAGACAGGAAAAAACAAAAATGATTCTAATTGCTCCGGACTGGCCTCGCCAGCACTGGTACCCACTTGTAAGGAATATGTCACACCTTCCTCTGTGGTACTTGCCTCAAACACCTCACCTATTGTCTCAGCAGAACTGTCAAATTCTGCATACTCGGCTCCAAACTCTGAATCTTGCAGCATGGCTAATCAATTAATTTCAACAACCACATCTCTCAGCAAACCTGCGATGGATGTCATTTTGGAGGCCAGAAGGCCTAGTACTAGAAAATCTTAGGCTGATAAATGGAAGAGATTCTGTGCTTGGAACCAAGCACAAGGACTAGACACAGCAAAGCCCAATATTCCTCAGATTTTGCAATACTTAACTGAGATGCTTCACAAGGGTTTTCTTTTTCTTCAATAAAAATCCATGCCTCTGCCATCTTGGCTCATTACAATACAGAGCCTCCCCTCTTTTCTCATCCCCTGCTAAAACAGTACCTCAGAGGGGCCAAAAATGTAAGGCCTCCCAGGAGAGCGACAACCCCTGCATGGGACCTCAGTTTGTGCTGGAAGAACTCGCCCTACCTCCTTTTGAAGCAGCAGCTACTGTGGATATAAAATTTCTTTCTTGGAAGACTGCCTTTCTTTTGGCAGTCACTTCAGCTAGAAGGGTTTCAGAACTACAGGCTCTCATGGCAGTGGAGCCTTTCATTATCTTTTACCCGGACAGGGTGGCCCTCAGGACCAATCCTTCTTTTATGCCTAAGGTGGTATCCAGTGTGGCTCTTAACCAGACCATTCACCTGCCAGCTTTTTTCCCAAATCCGCAGAACAAGGGGGAGTGGATTCTGCATTCATTGGATGTACACAGACAACTACGATTCTACTTAAACAGGACAAAATCTCTAAAAGTCTGAGCAGCTACTGGTGGCATTTGCTGCAGGATCAGAGGGGAAGGCTGTATCAAAGTAGACTATTTCTAAATGGATAAGCCATTGTAGTCGTTTCTGCTACTTGCACCATGGTAAACCTGTGCCCAAGGAGATCAGATCCCATTCCACCAGGGCCACCTCTACTTCAGCAACTTTTCTCAGCGAGGTTCCTACCAGAGACATTCTAGAAGCTGATACTTGGAGCTCAGTTCATACATTCACAAAGCATTACTGTTTCCCTCTATTTTCTAAATCCAGGCAGCCTTTGCCACTGCAGTCCTGCAGGGCCTTATAGTTGCTCTTAATGCTGTTTAATTCCATCCTCCCATCCATAGCTTTGGGATTCTACCCAAATGTAATGATTGCAACAGTGAAACATGAAGAACATAGTACAGTTGTGTACACAACATAAATGTAGATGTTCGAGTGTATTCACTGTTGCAGTCTGGGTTACCCACCCGCCAGCCCCCATTCTATACCTTTTCTTTCCTTCACTATGCTCAAAAGTCTTTGTGGTGTATTTGCTTTTAGTTGAAGGTAAATTGTATGTGTTCTAAAGTGCATGTATATATTTATAGTTATATATATTTTTGCTCCCCATTTGGGGGGCACCTGACATCTGGGGCAAGAAAAACTTATTAAAATAGCGTCGGCTGCATGTTTTATACCCCCTGACATCATGGAAGAGGAGACAGCAACCAACGCAGGACCCAAGACTTTATTCAGGCCGACTGAGGGCAACCTGCCAGCAGATTTCCCAAATGTAATGACTGCAGCAGTGAATACACTCTAACATCTACATTTATGGTTAGTGTACACAACTGTACTTTCTAAGACATCCACTCACCTGACTAAGGCAACACATGATGTAACACACTGGGTGTTGTAAGCATGTTCATTCCCAGACGTCAGTAATGTTTTTATCTCTCTTACAGTTAGGGTCATGAACTTTGCTGTAATCTGTACAATCCTGCATTTATATACTTGAGCAGCATAGCAGATGTCCTTACAGCTGTCAGATTACCAGGCAAGACTGCCACTAATATATCATGACATTAATAACTGTCACAAGTATTAACATTTATCTTGACTGTTCAGTACTAGAAGTGGGGAAAGTTGCTGGCCCACTTTTCAGAGATGGTGGTGGCCACTAGTTTGCATGAAGACCTGTGAAGAGTGTTCTCCTTGCAACCCCAAATATATTTGAGTATTGCCATAAGGACCAGCATTCTTGAGGCTTGGTCCAGGCTTCAGTCTGCTTGATATGTTTGGTATGCTCACCAAGGATTTGAGCTCAAACCCGTCCTTGGATGATAACACTAGAAGAGGGAGAGGTACAGATTTGACTGTCATCATTCATGTGCCTTCCAGGATTCTGGCACTGCTCTGTCTACAGGTGGTCAGCCTGTGCCCTTGGTCGACCAGCTGTGTCCTGGAGATGTCTTTCAAGTCATCTGGTTACAGACTGGAGTAGACTGGACTGAACTGGGGGCCGCCTTGAATCCAAACATTAGGCCTACATGAGCTGGCTGGGTCCAGTTAAGCAGTGTTGTCCTAGTTTTAGTGCATTATGCACTCATCTTAGTCTGTAAATATTGAGGTTGTTTTTCTGGTATGTGAGAAAGATGCAACATTTTATCATTTGAGAATTTGGTCCAGGTTTCCTCCCACACGATTAGATGTCATTCTATGGGATGTTGACCTTATGAACTCGCACCTTAGACAAGTGTAGATGTTCTTCGTGTTTCACTATTGCAGTCATTACATTTGGGGTTATCTGCCTGCAGGTAGCCCTCAGTCGGTCTGAATACCAGAGTCTTGGATTCCTGCATCTGATGCTGTCCCTCCTTCCATCGTCAGGGGTATAAAACATGCAGCCGACACCATTACATCAGTCTTTCTTGCCATGTGGTGCCCGAAGCAGAAGCAGTTAGAAGTGCCAGTCGGCAGACTCCTGAAATTTTCATTTGAGTTTCAGAACCGAAGTCTTGGAAAAAAGCGAAGTACCCATTGGGGATCCTTTTTCTTGCTCTTAACCAATATCAGTAAAAGTTAACAATTGTCTTACCTGTGGAAAGCAAATACCTCAAAGATTTTCATTCGTACTGCATTCCTTGCTTAAGCCCAGACCACAATGTCCCTCGCTGTCAGTTTTGTGCCTTGTTCAACCGCCAAACTATTCGTTGTCTTGTCTATTTTTGCAGCAAATTATTTTGGTACCCTGTTTAACTACTATCCAGAAATGGCTTTGGTAAGCTATCCAACTACCGATATTCCAAAAAAAAATTAAGGATAAAGACAGACACAGACCGCATAGGTCCAAAACTGCCGATGACGCTTCCGTTAAGCTAGACGCCAGTACACCAGTACTCGGGCACTTTTGCACCCCCTGATGCCCGCTACTTCAGATTTGCAGGCCCCTACTGAGACCCATTTGGAGTCCGGTATAACGCAATATGCTTCTTCAACTATGGGACCTGTGGATGTCTCTTCCTTGGATGGGTCCAGAGCCGGTGTGCAGGCACCGGCTTCTGAGGGTGTATTCAGGCCTACAGATTTGCATTTTAAACCGACGCCGTCTTAACTCTACCCACGTTTAGAAAACCAACGTCCAAACCGCATGGTCAGGCCCATTTGCCTAAAAAAAATGCTTAAAATGGCTGAAGACCTTATTCCTTTAATTAGGAGAAGCCAGCCTTCCTCCTCTGAGACCTAGAACTGATTTTCCTTCTGATTCTTCTGATTACCAGGATTTGCCCTTATCTACCTATGAGGATTTTGGTGTAGAGGATTCCACTCCCTCTGCTTCCCCTCCAGAAGATTTTTCTTTTGGTGAAACCTTGCACACTCTTAGGGAGCATTTCTGCTGGGAAAGCCAGGATTACTCGACTCCAAAAAGAGGCTTAGGGAATTCTTGCTCCTCCCTCACCACAGGCCTTTAGCTATCTCTCCTGTTCTGGGCATTATAGATGATGCCTTCTTGCAATCTAGCCTGGCCCCAGACACTTTACCTCCAGCTTCCAGAAAACCTGACCGGTATTAAGTACCTGACTCTCTCAAGTTCCTCTTCAAGAATCCTACTTCAGATCCAGAGACCATTTCCCAAGGACCAAAGGGCATTAAGACTACTACTGCCAAAAACCCTACCCCCTTTGATAGAGATTCCAGGGCCCTGGACAGATGGGGTAAGAAGGTATACACTTCTACTACTTTGGTCATTAGGGCCTTAAATTGCCAGTTTCATATGTTAAAGTATCAGCAGCATATTATGGGACTACTTAAACAGAAAATTATGTTGACTCCTGACTGTGCTGAACATAAAGAATTACAGGATTTAATGCATTCTGCTGAACAAGTTGGTAAACATACTTTGCGATGTGGTTTTGACTCTTTAGAAGCATCTTGCAGGGCTGCGGTCACTGGATCTGTACTTAGAAGGCATGCTTGACTTAAGGAGCAAAACTTGCCAGATCATGTTAAAGCTAAATTACTGGATGCTTCCTTAAACCAAGACCACCTCTTTGGCAACAAGGTAGAAGTCTTCCTTAAAAAGATGGAGGAAAAAGCTAAATCTATGCAAACTGTTAAAGATTTCTTGCAAGTACAGCCTCCCAGATTTAGTAGGCATTGGCCTTCTAAGAAATGGTCCTTTCCAGTCTCCTCCAGGCCTTCTCAGTCCAAACCCAGGAACAGCAGACCACCTAGGTTACAGTCTCAGGCTACACACAGGCCTAAGCAGTGGGGTGCTCCCACTTCCAAAGCTGGAAGTAGTAAGACACCCCCCTATGGAAAAATGTCATAATGACAACCTTAATCCTTCCAAGCCCTGTTCAACTGGCCTGCTCCCTTAAGAGGAAAGCTTGCCCTGCAAAAACTGGGAACTCATTACCCAGGACAAATGGGTTTTAAATATAGTTTTCCAAGGGTACAGATTCCACTTCCACACCTTACCAACCCCAAATGGTTGGCCAGACCAACCCCCAAATCAGTGGGCAGAGGCTCCAACAGCATGTTCTTTAAGTATCAGGGCTATTCAACCTATCCCAGCAGAAGAAAGGGGACAAGGTTTTTACTCAAGACTTTTCCTGGTACCCAGAAAAGACAGCTCCTGGCGTCTTATCCTGGACCTCTCAATTCTAAACACCTTTTTTGGTAATCCCAAAATTCAAAATGCTAACACTTCAACAGCTGCTTCCTATGTTAGGCAAAAATGCCTGGTTGGCAACCTTAGACTTAAGCTTACCTGCACATTCCAATAAGGGAATCTTGCAGGAAGTACCTACGCTTTAGAGCAGGATCCATGCACCATCAGTTCTCTGCACTTCCCTTTGGCTTATCTACTGCGCCCAGGGTATTCACCAAGTGTCTAGCTCCAGCCATTGCATTTTGCTGGCAGAAAAATATTCAGATATACCCATACCTGGACAATTGTCTAATTCAGGCAGAAAGCCAGGACATGTTATTAAAACATTTGGCATTTGTAAAGAAACTTCTAACCTTGCTGGGGTACACAATAAACAAAATTAAATCTCATCTGGTACCCTGCCAACAGAATGTATTCCTGGGAGCAAGCTTGAACACAACTTTCCAGATGGCTTACCTCACACTAGAGAAACAAGTTTGACAGCCTACTTCAAACTACTGGCCACAAAGACCCAGCCATCTGCAAGGAAAATTTTGCAAGCCCTGGGGTTCATGGCCTCTTACTTTCTACTAATTCCATATACAAGACTGCATATGAGGAAACTGCAATGGTATCTAAAAAGCTTATGGTGTCAGCATTCTCAGGACCTGGAGTCAATGATTCCTAACATTCCTTGTATAAAGACAGAGTTCCTTTGGTGGGCAGAGGCCTGCCACCTCAGCAAGGGGCTCCCTTTCAGTCTACCCTCTACCGCCCAAACCCCGACTACAGACACATCAGACTTTGCATGGGGGGCTCACTTGGCAGGACAATGCATTCATGGCAAATGGAACCCGAGTCAGATGCACCTGCATATCAACCAAAAAGAAGCATTAGCTGTACAAAATTCCCTGACAGTCTTCAAAGACCACATCCTTCCAGGACAATTATTGGTAAAGACAGACAGACAACACCATAGTTATATGGTACATAAGCAAGGGGGGAACCCACTCGTGCCCTCTCTGCTGACCAGCCATGGCTCTGTGGAACACAGCCTTGAGCTACCAAGTCCACCTACAAGCTCAGTTTCTGCCAGGCAAGCTAAATTCACTGGCAGATGACCTAAGCAGAAATATCATGGACCCACACGAATGGAAACTGGAACCAAAATATTCAACCTCTTGAGGAACAAATGGGGGACTCCAGAGATAGACCTGTTTGCCTCCCCTCAGAACTACCAATTGGACAATTTCTGCACAAGGACTCCCCACAGTCAAGCTTAGAAAGTGGATGCCGTGTCCTTTACCTTGGAAAGCCTCTCTGTTTTATGCCTTTCCCCCTCTGCCTCTCCTCTCGAAGGTTCCGCTAAAGATCAAACAGGACAGACCAAGGACAATTTTTATTGCATCAGACTGGCCTCACCAGCACTGGTACCCCCTCTTGAGCAGCATGATACTGCTGGATCCATGGCACCTACCTCAGACACCTTCCCTACTGTCCCAGCAGGCAGGCCAGATTCTGTACCCTCAGCTTCATACCCTGAACCTTGCAGCCTGGCTAATTCCTTGAGCTCTCCAATAGCATCTCTCAGTAAGCAGGTGCTAGAGGTCATTTTGGAAGCAAGGAGACCTAGTACTAGAAAATCCTATGCTGAAAAGTGGAAAAGATACTGTTCCTGGAGCCAGACCCAGGGTATGGGCACTACGGTGCCCAGTTTACCTCATATTCTTCAGTACTTAACAGAAATGCTCCACAAGGGCCTATCCTTCTTGTCAATTAAAATTCATGCCTCTGCAATTTCAGCACATTATAATACTGAACCACCCCTCTTCTCTCACCCCCTGTTAAAGCAATTCCTCAGAGGGACAAAAAATTTAAGACCCCCCCAGGTGAGTCCCTACTCCAGCCTGGGAACTTAACTTTGTATTGGAAAAGCTCAATCTCCCTCCATTTGAACCAGCTGCAACTGCAGAGTTGAAATTCCTTTCTTGGAAAACAGCCTTCCTTCTTGCTATCACTTCAGCAAGAAGAGGGTCTGAATTACAGGCGCTCATGGCAGTGGAGCCCTTCGTTATCATCCATGCAGACAGGGTTTCCCTCAGGAGCCAATCCTTCCTTTATGCCCAAGGTGGTGTCTAGTGTGGCCCTAAATCAGTCCATTCATTTGCCTACCTTTTTTCCTAATCTGCAAAACAAAGGAGAACGAATTCTGCACTCCCTGGACCTGCACAGACAACTTAGATTTTATTTGGACAGGACTAAGCCTCTCAGAAAATCTGAATAGTTGCTAGTTAGCTTTGCTGCAGGGGCAGAGGGGAAGGCCATTTCAGAGCAAACCATTTCTAAATGGATAGCCCATTGCATTCATTTCTGCTATAAGCACCATGGAAACCTACCCTGCAGAGAGGATAAGATCACATTCCACCAGGGCTGCATCTACCTCTACAGCCTTTCTCAGAGGGGTCCCTACCAGGGACATCCTAGAAGCTGCTACCTGGAGCTCTGTTCAGACCTTCACCAAGCATTACCACATGCCTATTTTTTTTTTCTAAATCCAGAGCTGGTTTTGCCACTGCAGTATTGCAGGGCTTAATAGCTAGTCCTAATGCTCTCTAACTTCCTTGGCTGTGGGAAATCTACCCAAATGTAATGACTGCAACAGTGAAACATGAACATAGTACAGTTGTGTACACTTACCATAAATGTAGATGTTAGAGTGTGTTCACTATTGCAGTCTTGGTTACCCTCCCTCCAGCCCCCTGACTTCTCTTGGCTCTACCTTCCTGCTTGTTTGGTGTATTTGAGCTTTCTGGTGTATTTGCTTTTTGTTGGAGGTGTAACATAACATATAATTGCTTCCCATTATGGGGGCACCTGACATCTGGAGCAAGAAAAAACTGATGTAATGGCTTTGGCAGCATATTTTATACCCCTGACCTGACGTCATGGAAGGAGGGACAGCATCCAACTCAGGAATCCAAGACTCTGCTATTCAGGCTGGCTGAGGGCTACCTTCAGGCAGATAACCCCAAATTTAATGACTGCAACAGTGAATACACTCTAACATCTACATTTATGGTGAGTGTACACAACTGGACTTTCCCAGATGTTCTTCGTGTTTCACTGTTGCAGTCATCACACTTGGGTTATCTGCCTGCAGGTAGCCTTCAGTCGGCCCGAGTACCAGAGACTTAGTATTTCTGCATCGGTTGCTGTTGCTCCAGGACTGACGTCAGGTTGTCAGGCATATAAAAACAGGCAGCCAACGCCATTACATCAGTCTTTCTTGGTGAGGATCCCAAAGTAGAAGCAGTTCATATGAGTGCTGGTCAGCTGCTAACCGAGTTTTCGTTTCCGAATTTAATCATCCTGAAATTGGGGGTTCTTTTTTCTTGCTCTAACCGATGTCAGAAAAAGTCAGCAATTGTCTCGCCTGTGGAAAGCAAATACCACACTGAGATTTCCATTCTTACTGCATCACCTGTTTAGGCCCAGACCACAATGTACCTCGCTGTCAGTTTTGTGCCTTGTTCAATGCTTGAACTGTTCGTTGTTGGGCCCTTATTGTCACTAAATACTTTTGTTCTCTATCTCCGTATTCCAAAATGGCTTTGGGAAGCCGTCCGACTCCCGACCTTCTGAAAAAACGTAAGGATAAAGACTGAGACAGACCGCACTAGTTCAAAACTACCAACAACTCTTTCCTTTAAGCTAGTTGCCAGTTGGCTGGTACTCGGGTGTTTTCACAGCCCCTGATGCTCGCTTCAGTGGATTTGCAGGCCTGTACCGAGACCCTTTCGGAGTCTGGTATGTCACTGTGGATGTCTATACCTTGGATGGGTCCAGAGCCGCTGAGCAGGCACCAGCTTCTGAGGAAGTTCTTCGCACCACCGATATTCAACACAAACTGACTTCTTTCGCGTCTTCAGTTCTGTCTAAAACTACCGAGTTTCTAAGGCCAAGAGTACGAGCTACTCTTAAAAAAGAAACGGTGACCCAAACTCAAGCACCTGCTTCCTTGCCACAACATCAGATGCTTAAAATGGCAGAAGAAGTTATTATGCTGATTAGGGGAAGCCAGCCTACCCCTGCTAAGAGAAATAGACCTGTCCCCAGCAGCTTTAACAGACAAATAGTCCAATTCTGAGGTTTCTGATTATGAAGATATGCCTTTATTTGCTTATGAGGATTCAGATGGAGAGGAATCCATTCTCTATGCTTCTCCTCCAGAGAATTTTTTTTTTGGTGAAACCTTGTATACTTTGAGAGCATTTTCACTGGGAATGCCAAGACTATCCTCAGTCCAAAAAGAGACCTGGAGAATTTCTAGATTTGCCACAACATATGCCTTTAGCAGTACCCCCAGTCCTTGTTGATGTTGTGGATGATGTCTTTATGGAGTCCAATCTAACTCCTGATACTTTACCCCCTGACTCTCTCAAATTCCTTTTCAAAAACCCTACTGCTGACCCAGAGGTCATCTCCCAGGGGCCTAAAGGTATCAAAGCAACTATAGCTAAGAATCCCACACCTTTGGTCAAGGATTCCAGAGCTTTAGACAGATGGGGTAAGGCAACTCTCGCCATTAGGGCTTTTAATTGCCAGTTTCACATGCTGAAGTACCAACAACATATTATGGAACTTGAGCAAAAATTGGCTACCTTTACAGACTGTTCAGAAAATAAAGAATTACAAGAACTTATGCATTCTAAAAGCCTAGTCAGTAAGCATACTTTGCAATATGGCTTTGACGCCATAGAAGCATCTTGCAGGGCAGCAGTCACTGGTTTTGTACTGAGAGGGCATGCTTGGCTTAAGTAGCAGGCCTTGCCAGACCATGTCATATCAAAATTACTAGATGCTCCTTTGAACAAGGACAAGCTGTTTGGCACCAAAGCAAAAGAGGTTCAAGTACAGCCTCCTAGATTCAGTAGGCATTGCCTCTCAAAGCATTGGTCCTTTCCAGCCTCAAGGCCATCTCAAACTAGACCCATGGGAAACAGACCCCCCCAAACTAGTCTCAGGGTATGCAGAGATCTAATGGAGTGCCTCCACTTCTAAAACAGGGAGTGCTAAGTCACCCCCTTACGGAAAGAATTCACAATGACTTCTCAACTCCACTCCCCACCTCTGCCCAACTGCTTGTGCCCCTAGGAGGAAAACTTCCCCATCATGCAAAAACTGGACTTCCATCACGAAAGACCGATGGGTCCTCAACATTGTATCCCAGGGGTACAAATTTTACTTCCACTCACTTTCAACCCCAAAAGGGTTCCCAGACGTTTCTCCAAACCAGTGGGCAGAGGCACAAAACCAAGTTCAATCCCTGCTCTCCATAAGGGCAATTCAGCCTGTTCCTGCGGAACAGATAGGTCAAGGGTTCTATTCCAGACTTTTCCTGGTACCCAGAAAAGAGGGCACTTGCCGCCCAATACTAGATCTTTCCATTCAGACACCTTCCTATGCTGGCCAAAGATGCCTGGCTAGCCACCCTAGACCTAAAAGAAGCCTATCTGCACATCCCTATCAGTAACTCATGCAGGAAATTTCAAAAAAACTATTCAGTTCAAAAATTAAAATAAACACTCGTAGCAAAGGTAGTAGATTCTTTTACTTCACCGCAAAATCATCTGGTACCTCGGCCTCTTGCCTTCAAGGATACATACAGCCAAATGCATTCTACTTTTATATCAGGTTCAACCATTAATTAATCAATCGATTAACTAATGAGCTACCTAAACACTTTAATATAAAATACAAGTAAAATCTCCCATTGCCTTAATCCTAATAACTTGACCCATGCATATTTTTTAAATACATTTTTTTCTATTTTTGCTATTTTTAAATACATGCATTACATTTTATAATACAAAAATTTCATGCAATATATAATGCATCTTGAAGACTTGATTAAATATAATATACCTCTTAATTTAACCCTCTGGGTATCAGTGCCATAATTTAAAATAATTTTATTTCAAGCACATTTAATTTCTGCTTCAACTCACCACTTTTTACTTGGAAAGGTCTTACCAAAACACTAAAGAAAAAAGTGGCCATCTCCCCCATGTGCTTTACAAATATGATCTGCCACAGGACTCTTATAATTTTATTTCGAATATCACCCAAATGTTCTAGAATTCTAACCTTAACAGGTCTTTTAGTTTGGCCTATGTACCATTTTGTTTTTTCACATCCACATCCTATAGCATACACTACTCCACATGAATTACAAGTAAACCTGTCTTTGCTTATAAATTTCCTATCATTTATTAAACCACCTGAAATGTTTCTAATTTTATGACAAACTTTGCATTTCCCACAAGAAAATGAGCCCATGACTAAATCACCCGAAACTGATAAAGGCTTATTCAACAACTCCTTAAGATGAGTATCTTCCATATGAAAATTTTACTATGCCTGTAAATGAATCACCAATTGACTCATCTAAACATACCAAATGCCATAAGCCCAAAAGTAGTTCTCTCAAAATAGGTGAGAAGGAAGAAGATTTAGAAATAAAATAAATGTCATGCCCCAAATAATCAGGCTTCAAATTTTGGTTCCTATTCTTAACTTATTCCTACTCCTCTATTAGTAACATAACCCCTTAACAATAGTCTCTCCCTTGCCTCCACTAAAAGTGAAGATGTTCTTCGTCTACCATTGCTGCAGTCCTGACATATGGGTATTCCGCTGTCCACCATCGGCCCGAATACCAAAGGGCTAGAATCTGGCGTCAGTCATGGCGCTCGAGGCTGACATCAGTATGTGCCAGTATAAATGCGCATGACCGACGCCATACCCTCAGTCTTTCTTGCCACGTGGTCCTAAGCAGAAGCAGCGTTTGCAAGTGCCGTTCGGCTTTCTGGAATTGTCGGTTTTCGAGTTGCAGACCGGAGACCAAGCTGGGCTAAGTACCCCGTTGGGGACACTTTTGTTTTTTTCTTGCCTCAGTATTACCGGATGTCAGAAAAAGTTAATACCTGTATTTCTTGGGGGAAACAGATTCCTCATAGGGATTGCCATTTACTCTGTATTCCTTGTTTGGGCCTGGAGTGCAGCGTTGTTGGGTGTCGCTTTTGTGCTGCCTTTAATAAGCGCACTATTAAGCGTCGCTTGGACTGTGCTAGGCCAGTGTTTGGTAAACGGTGCAATTATAGCATGCCGTCGGATTCTCCGCCTAGTTCGGCTAATACACGCATAGAGTAATCCTTTGCGGTCCAAACAAGATGGGTCCATTGCGGACGCCGGTTCGGTAGGGCCACCGACTACTACAACGGCTCCTTCTGACAGTTTAGCGGAGTCTCAAGGGGTGCCTTTGCTACTTCAGGGAGTGGCTTCTCCTGTTATAGGCCAGGCTGAAGGGGCTTCTCATATGTCGGTGGTTCCCTCCCCTCACAGAGTTTCTAGGCCTCCCCCTTCTCATAGTAAAAGCCTTTCTAAATCTACTTCTGCCCCTGCTGGTGTCTGTCCACAGGGTCCAGCTCCTAGAAAGCACATGTTAAAGGTGGCGGAGAATTTGATTACTTTAATTGGGGGTTCTATGCCTCCCCCTGAGAAAAGGCCCAGGGTAGAGCCAAGGATAGAGGGTCTGGATCAGTCTTCCAATGACTCTGATTCTTCTGTGGTAGTGCTCCAGGATTTCCCTCCCTGCTCTTATTCAGAGGCTGAGGATTCTACTCCCTCTGCGTCCCCTCCTGCAGATTTTTCTTTTTCTGAAACCTGGCATTCCATGAGGGAGCATTTTAAATGGGAAGGCCAGGATTATTCTGATTCTCGTAAAAAGCTTAGAGGATTCTTGATGTTCTTCATTCCACATTGCTGCAGTCCTAACTATTGGGGTAGTCCGCTGTCCAGTGGTCCGATGCAGAAGCAATTTTGCGAGTGCAGGTTGGCGTTCTGAAAGTTTCTGAAGCCAGAGTTTCGCCTCAGTATTTAACCGATGTCAGAAAAAGTGAATAACTGTATTTCTTGTGGGAAACAGATACCTCATAGGGATTACCATATTTGTTGTATACCTTGTTTATTGTTGGATGCAGCTCTTGTGCTAGATTAACAACGCACTATTAAGAAAGGTAGACTGTGCCAGGTTGTGTGTTTGGGAAGCGTTGTAATAGGACAAAACAGCAAAGCCTAGAGTGGAGGAACCGACAGTCCCAGGCGTCGGTTCTAGAGAAGGCTCAGTGGAGCCGGAGGTTTTGCCAGTCTTTTTCTTCTTCTCAGGAGAGACCTAAGGTGGTCAGAGCCTCCCCTTCTGTTTCAAGACTTCTTTGAAACATATGCTTAAAATGGCAGAGGATTTGATTACTATGATAAGAGGTTCTATGCCCCCCCTCCTGATAAGGCTAGGGTGGAATCTGAGTTTGAGAGTTTTGAACAATGTTCGAGGCTTCTGAGTCTTTGCTGAAGACTTGCAGGAGTACCCTCCTTATTCTGATTCTGATGTGGATGATTCTACTCCTTCAGTTTCAGAGACTCTGCATTCCATGATTGTTTTACCACAGCACAGGCCTTTAGCTATACCTCCTGTTTTGAATGTGGTGGAAGATGTTTTTGCAGAGGCTTCCCTGAATCCAGATTCTTTGCCCCCTGCCCCAGTTAAACCGGGTAGGTATTATAGGGTGCCTGAAGCTCATAAGTACCTTTTTAAGAGTCCTAGGGCAGACCCGGAAAACTGTGTCTCAGGGGCCTAAAGGTGTGAAAGCCTCAGTTGTTAAAAATCCTGTCCCTCCTGATAAAGAGGCAAGGGCTTTGGATGGATGGGGAAAGAAAGTGTATACTTCTTCCACTTTAGCCATGAGGGCGTTGAATTGTCAGTTTCACATGTTAAAATTTCAGAATTTTCTTCTTTCACAGTTGAAATCTAAGGTGGATGCTCTGGCGGAAGGTATTGAGTGTAAAGAGTTGCAGGATTTAGTTCATGTGTCTGAACAAGTGGGTAAACATTCCCTGCAATGTGGTTTTGATGCTGTGCAGGCCTCCTCCAGGGTGGCTGCCACTGGTTCTGTTCTTCGTGAGGCCGCCTGGTTGAGAGATCAGAACTTAGCTGAGCATGTTAAGACAAGGATTTTGGATGCTCCTTTACAGTCTGATGTGTTGTTTGGAAGCAGTTTTAAAGAAGATGGAGGGATGGACTTATCCTGCTTATGATTCCCAGTCTAGGGGTAGGTCTAGGCCTAGGACAGGGAGTTCACCTGCTCAGACTTCTGGTGAGCAGACCCAATGACCTGCACCTCTAGGAGGAAGACTGTCTCTTTTCAAAGAAAATTGGGATTTAATTACCCAAGACAAATGGGTTCTGGATATCATTCACCACGGTTACAGGTTTTATTTCCATACCTTGCCTCCTTTCAAAGGCATGCCAGACATTCCTCCTCTACAAAGACAAGAGGCTCACAAGCAAATTTCTCAGTTACTCCGAATAAGACCAATTTTGGATTTATCTATCCTCAACACTTATCTGGACATTCCCAAGTTCAAAATGTTGGCGTTACAACAGCTTTTACCTCTGCTGGGCAAGGATCACTGGATGGTAACTTTAGATCTCAAGGAAGCTTACCTTCATGTGCCTATAAGACTAAGTTGCAGAAAGTATCTTCATTATCAGTTCTCTGCATTGCCCTTTGGCTTATCTACTGCGCCCAGAGTATTCAAAGGTTCTGCTCCAGTGATAGCTTACTTCAGGCTAAAAGGAATTCAAATATATCCTTACTTGGGCGATTGCCTGATTCTGGCTCAAGAAAAGGAAGACCTTCTACAGCATTTGGAATATGTCATAGCAGTGCTTCAAGACATGTGCTTTCTGGGTGTGAGACTGAATACAGCAGCCCAGATGGCCTTTTTACCCCCGGACAAACAAAAGAATCTTTCCAGTTACTTCCATCAACTATCTCTTCAGTCCGGGCTGACTGCAAGGACAGTCCTTCAAGCCTTAGGGTTCATGGCATCTTGTATTCTGGTGCTTCCCAATGCCAAACTGCATATGAGGAAGCTGCAATGGTATCTCAAAATGTATGGACACAGCACTGCCAGGATTTGGACACTGTCATTCAAATAATACCTTGCATTCAAAGGAAATTTTTGTGGTGGGCTCAGGAATGTCACCTAAACAGGGGCCCCTCTGTGACCTGGCCCAGATGCCTCAGACATTGCTTGGGGAGCTCATCTAAATGGAAAGTGGATACAAGACAAGTGGCCTGCCAGACTACAGCATCTACATATCAACATGAAGGAGATGTTAGCAGTCCAGTTTGCATTAATGGCTTTCAAGGAGTTACTTCTACCAGGGCAGGTGTTGATTCTAACTGACAACTCAACTGTCATGTGGTACATCAACAAACAAGGGGAACACATTCTTACCCATTGTGCAGGCAAGCAATGATTTTATGGGAGACTGCGCTAAAGCTGCAACTAACTCTTCAGGCAAGGTTTCTGCCGGGACACAGAACTCCTTAGCAGATGTGTTAAGCAGACAAATCATGGATCCCCACGTGGGAAACTGGATCTTCATGTATTTCAAAAGTTGACAGTGTCATGGGGAACTCAGACATAGATCTGTTCGCTTCTCCACTAAACCACCAGCTGCCAAAGTTTTGCACAAAGAGGTTTCATCACACAGCTTGGAAAGTGGATGCTCTTTCTTTCAGTTGGAAAAATCTTCACCTCTGCCTCTTCTTCCAAAGGTGCTTCTAAAGGTCAGACAAGACAAGCCAAGGATGATTTTAATAGCTCCAGATTGGCCTCGGCAGCACTGGTACCCATTACTGAGGAATCTGGTAAAGAAGCCTCCATGGCCTTTACCCTTGATTCCACATCTGTTGTCTCAGAAGGACGGTCGCCTGCTCAATGTCAAGCTTCACTCTCTTCATCTAACAGCCTGGCATATTCTGTTTTGAAAGACAGCAGGTCTCAACTTCCTCAACAAGTTTTAAATGTGATTATGGAAGCCAGAAGACCTAGTACAAGGAAAAAAATGGAAGAGATTTTTATTTTGGACTGCAGCAAAGAATTTGGAGATTTCAGAGCCTAATTTGAGTGTGGCTCTTCAATATCTTACTGAGTTATTGGACAAAGGTTTGTCTTTCTCTTCCATTAAGATTCATGCTGCAGCAATTTCAGCTCACTATGATTGTGACCCACCATTGTTTTCACATCCTTTGTTCAAGCAATTTCTTAGAGGGCAAAGAATATAAGACCCCCGTAGAGCTCCTACTCCTGCTTGGGATCTCAATTTTGTGTTGGAGAAACTTACTCTACAACCTTTTGAGCCTGCAGCTACTGCTGAACTGAAATACTTGTCATGGAAGACTGCTTTTTTGTTGGCCATTACTTCTGCAAGAAGGGTTTCTGAGTTACAGGCCCTTATGGCGGTTGAGCCTTTTGATTTTCATAAGGATAGGGTATCAATCCTTCCTTTATGCCTAAAGTGGTTTCTAGTGTGGCTTTAAACCAAACTATTCATTTGCCTACGTTTATGCAGATCCCCAAAATAAAGGGGAAAAGATTTTGCACACTTTAGATGTACACAGGCAATTGCATTATTATTTGAGCAGGACTAAGGATTTTAGGCAGTCTCAGCAGTTATTTGTTTCTTTGCTTTGAGTTCTCAGGGCAAGCCTGTATCAAAACAAACTATTTCTAGGTGGATTGGGTTTTGCATTGCATTTTGTTATTCCCATCATGGCAAGGAGATTCCAGCTGGGATTAGGCCTCATTCCACTAGGGCTACTGCCACTTCAGCAGCTTTTCTAAGGGCGCTGGCAACTAAGGATATTTTGGGCAGCTACTTGGAGTTCAGTGCATACTTTCTCTAAGCATTACCACCTTCCTCTCTACTCTAAGTCTAGGGCTGGTTTTGCCACAGCTATTTTGCAAGGCATGTTATCAGCTCCTGCTTCCTTATGATTTGCCAGCCTCCCTTACCTCTGCTTTGGGATTCTACCAATAGTAGGGACTGCAGCAATGTGGAATGAAGAACATAGTACAGTTTTGTACCTACCATAAATGTAGATGTTCGAGGATCCACATTGCTGCAGTCAATTTACCCCCTCCTTCCCTCTGTGTTTAGGGGTGGTTGTGTAGGTGAGGTTATATTCTGCTAATTTTGTATATTTTGTATATATATATATATATATATTGATGCAGATATGTTGGGAGTTTTTGGTTTTGGCCTTATCTTTTCAGGGTCTTCTGACATCTGGGGCAAGAAAAGACTGAGGATATGACGTCGGTCATGCGCATTAGTACCCTGGCGTTACTGCGTCAGTCTAATGCGCGACTGGACAGCGGACTACCCCAATAGTTAGGACTGCAGCAATGTGGATCCTCGAACATCTACATTTATGGTAGGTACAAAACTGTACTTTTTTGCCTCAGCATAGGCCTTTGGCTATTCCCCCTGTATTGGATGTTGTTCAGGATGTATTTTCTGAGGCTTCTCTTAACCCTGACTCTTTGCCTCCTGCCCCTGCTAAACCAGATAGATATTACAGGGTACCGGAAGCTCACTAGTATTTATACTAGAGTCCTAGGGCTGACCCAGACACCATTACTCAAGGCCCCAAGGGTGTCAGGGCTGCTGTGGTTAGGATTCCAGTTCCTTTGGACAAGGATGCTAGAGCTCTGGATAGGTGGGGTAAGAAGTTGTATACCTCTTCCACTTTAGCTATGAGAGCTTTAAATTGTCAGTTTCATATGCTCCGGTATCAACATTATTTGCTGGGCCAATTGAAATGTAAAGTTGATGCTTTATCTGAAGGTATTGAATGTAAAGAGCTTCAGGATTTAGTGCATGTTTCAGACCGAGTTGGTAAGCATTCTTTGCAATGTGGTTTTGATGCTTTGCAGGCTTCTTCCAGGGTGGCTGCTACTAGTTCAGTTCTTCGCAGGCATGCCTGGTTAAGAGATCAGACATTGTCAGAGCATGTTAAGGCTCGAATTATGGATGCTCCTTTGCAGTCTGATGTTCTTTTGGCCCTCCGGTTGAATCAGTTTTGAAAAAATGGAGGACAAAGCTAAGTCTATGCAGACAGTTAAGGATTGTTTACAGGTTCAGCCCCCTAAGTTCAGTAGGAATTGGCCTACTAAAGGGTGGTCTTTTCCCTCTTCAGATTATCAGTCTAGGGGCAGGTCTAGGCGAGGTTGGGGTAGAGCTTCCTCTCAGGGCCCTGCTACTCCTAGGACTTTGGGTTCTTTTACCCCTTCTGCTGGGGAGGGCAGGGGTCAGTCCTTTCGGAAACAAACTCAATGACCTGCGTCTTCAGCTGCCGGACTCTGCCATGCTGGCAGCTCCTCTAGGAGGAAAACTGGGACTTTTCGCAAAGACTTGGCATTTGGTTACCCAGGACAAATGGGTATTGGACATTGTAAATCGAGGCTACGAATTTTTCCACACTTTCCCTCCTTTCAAAGGTATGCCAGATGTGCCTCATCAGCAAAGACTGGAAGCACAGGCAAAAATTTCTTCTCTGCTTCAGTTGAGGGCAATACAGGAAGTACCTTCTGCTGAAAGAGGCACAGGGTTTTATTCCCGTCTTTTCTTAGTGCCAAAGGAAGTAAATACTTGGAGACCAATTCTGGATTTGTCCATTCTAAACACCTTTTTGGAAATTCCAAAGTTCAAGATGTTAACGTTGCAGCAGTTGCTGCCTATGCTGGGCAAGGATCATTGGATGGTAACTCTGGATCTCACGGAGGCCTATTTTCACATTCCTATCAGGCCCAGTTCCAGGAAGTTCCTGAGATTTCAGAATGGGAATTTGCATTATCAGTTCTCTGCATTGCCCTTTGGCTTGTCTACTGCGCCCAGGGTATTCACAAAAGTCCTGGCTCCAGTAATTGCTTTTTTCAGACTGCAAGGAATTCAAATTTATCCTTATCTGGACGACTGTTTGATTCTGGCTCATGGCAAGCAAGAACTTCTTCAACATCTTCACTATGTAATGACAGTTTTAAGATGCCTAGGGTATTCTGTGAACGAAATAAAGTCCAGTCTAGTACCCTCACAAGAGATGTGTTTTCTGGGTGTCTGACTACAGCAATCCAGATGGCATTTCTTACCCTGGACAAACAAAGACATCTTCATCAATACTTCCAACAGCTTTCAGTAATGTCCAGGCTGACTGCATGGACAGTCCTTCAAGCCTTAGGGTTCATGGCATCTTGTATTCTAGTACTTCCCATTGCCAAGCTGCATATGAGGGAGTTACAATGGTATCTCAAAAGCGTGTGGACTCAACACAGCCACGATTTGGACACTGTCATTCGATTCTCCCTTGCATACTAAAGTATTTCTGTGGAGGGCTCAGGAATGTCACCTAAACAAGGGACTCTCTGTGACCCAGCCAGAGGCATGTCAGATATTAACGACAGACGCCTCGAGTCAGCCTGGGGAGCTCATCTCGAAGGGAAATGGATTCAAGACCTTTGGCCCCCAGAGCTACTTCATTTACATATCAACATGAAAGAGATGCTGGCAGTTCAATTTGCTTTGGAAGCATTCAAGAGCCTACTTCAATCAGGACTGGTGTTGATTCGAACAGACAACATAACAGTCATATGGTACATCAACAAGCAAGGGGGAACCCATTCTTATCCATTGTGCAGACAAGCAATGCTAGTATGGGAAACTGCTTTAAAACTGCACATCGCTCTTCGAGCACAGTTTCTGCCAGGAGCACAAAAATTTAGCAGATGTTCTGAGCAGACAGATTGTGGATCCTCGCGAATGGAAGTTGGATCATCAGGTGTTTCTGCAGTTGACCATGGCTTGGGGAACTCCAGACATAGATCTGTTCGCTTCTCCTCTGAATTATCAACTGCCAAAGTTTTGCACAAGGCTATTTCATCCGAAAGCCTGGAAAATAGATGCACTATCCTTCAGCTGGAGAAACCTGCACGTGTATGCCTTTCCTCCTTTGCCTCTTCTTCCAAAGGTATTGTTGAGAGTCAGGAGGGAAATACCTCGCATGATTCTGATAGCACCAGATTGGCCTCGACAACATTGGTACCCTCTCTTCAGGAGTTTAATTCTTGGGACACCTTGGCCATTACCACAGATTCCTCACTTATTGCCTCAGGAGGACAATCATTTTCTCAATATCAGTGTGCAATCTCTTTACCTGACAGCCTGGAGAATTCAGTTTTGGGGAAGGAAGGCCTGCAGCTTCCACAACAAGTTTTGGATGTTCTTTTGGAAGCCAGGCGTCCTACTACTCGGAAAGTTTATGCTGATAAATGGGAGAGTTTTTTCTTTGGAGTGCAGCTCACGGCTTTGATGTTAAATTGCCTAACTTGAGTTGTATTTTGCAATGTTTGACTGTTTTGTTAGACAAGGGATTGTCTTTCTCTTCTGTTAAAGTGCATGCTGCAGCTGTTTCTGCTCACTATGAATGTGACCCTCCTTTGTTTTCTCATCCATTGGTTAAACAGTTTCTTAGAGGGGCAAAGAATATAAGACCCCCGAAAAGAGCTCCCACTCCAGCCTGGGATCTTACTTTTGTTTTGGAGAAGCTGACTCTGCCTCCATTTGCACCTGCAGCTACAGCTGAGTTGAAGTTGTTGTCTTGGAAGACGTGCTTTTTTGTTGGCTGTTACTTCTGCTCGAAGGGTCTCTGAATTACAGGCCCTCATGGCAGTAGAACCATTTCTGATTTTTCACAAGGACAGAGTTTCCTTACGTACTAATCCTACTTTTATGCCTAAAGTAATTTCAAATGTGGCACTGAACCAATCTATACATTTGCCTACTTTTTATGCTGACCCCGAAATAAGGGGTGAAAGTTTTGCATTCTTTGGATGTGCATAGGCATTTTAGATATTATTTGAGCAGAACCAAAGAGTTCAGAAGATCTCAACAGTTGTTTGTTTCTTTTGCTTTGACTTCACAAGGGAAAGCTGTTTCAAAACACACTATCTCCAAGTGGTTGGCCATTGTATTGCTTTTGTTATTCTCATCATGGGAAAGATGTTCCTGCTGGGATCAGGCCTCACTCTACTAGGGCTACGGCCACCTCTACTGCTTTTTGAGAGGGGTAGCTGCTAAGGACATTTTGGAGGCAGCTACTTGGAGTTCTGTACATACATTTACTAAGCATTATCATTTACCTCTTTATTCTAGGTCTAGGGCTGGGTTTGCCACTGCTCTTCTACAGGGCATGTTGGCAGCTCCTAATTCTATTTGGTTGGCCATCCTCCCTGTTTTCCGTTGCTCTGGGATTCTACCCATATGTCAGGACTGCAGCAATGGTAGACAAAGAACATAGTACAGTTTTGTACCTACCATAAATGTAGATGTTCGAGGATATCCATTGCTGCAGTCCAAATTTCCCTCCCTCCTACCCCCTTATTTAGGTTTGGGTTTTGGGTGGTATTTTTTGCATTCTGACGTCTGAGGCAAGAAAGACTGAGGGTATGGCGTCGGTCATGCGCATTTATACTGGCACATACTGATGTCAGCCTCGAGCGCCATGACCGACGCCAGATTCTAGCCCTTTGGTATTCGGGCCGATGGTGGACAGCGGAATACCCATATGTCAGGACTGCAGCAATGGATATCCTCAAACATCTACATTTATGGTAGGTACAAAACTGTACTTTCTGTATCCCTCCTCAGAAGTATTACGAGCAATTTGCTTGTATTCCCCCAAAGGCAAAGAACTAATCAAATGTGAGGGGTGCATACTTGTCACGAACAAAAAATTGTTTACAACTGTAGGCTTCCTATATGGCCTATATTGAGTAACCTGATGTTTAGCCACATAAAATTCAACATCCAAAAATTGTATAACGGAACTACCAAAACATGTGGAAAACTTAATGCCATGTGGATTACAGTTTAAGCCTACAATAAATTGCTCAAACTCTATTGGTGAGCCCTTACACAAGAAAAACAGGTAATCAATAAATCTACCGTACAGCACAACTTTTTTCTTCCAAAATTCAGTTTTATAAACAAACAACTTTTCAAAATATATATCACTGCATAAATGTGTGCATAAGAAGCACCCATTGCTGTGCCCTTTTTCTGCAGGTAGAATTGTTTTTCAAATCTAAAGTAGTTATGAGTCAAACAGAACTCTAATAACCGTACCACAAGACTAGTTTTGGGGCCATCACCCATAATCTCATACACCGCCTACAAACCACATCTATTGCTAATAGAAGCTCAGAGTGAACTCGCATCAACCAACACCCAGTAATAACCATTTTTCCCACCGGATTCTGCTTACTTTTTCACAGAGCTCCTGAGTATTTTTAATATGAGAAGGAACCCTGTTTAAATACTCTTTCAACACAAGAGTCCAAGAAAATCCCTACATTACTTACAAAGGAATGTACTCCAGACACTATTGGCCTACCTGGAGGATTGGTAATGTTTTTGTGTATTTTAGGTATGTCATAAAAATAAGGATCCATTAGCATCTTTAACTACCAATTTCTTTACATCTTCCTTAGTAAAAAAAAAAAAACCTCTCACCTCTTTCAAGTAGATCCAACAGATGTCCTTCATGGATGCATCTGCAGTCATAACAACTGGGTTGTCCTGTCGTCAGGCAGCCCTTCAGTCGGCCGGATTCCAAAGTCCGGGTCCGGCTTCGGCTGATGTCGCACTTCACCCGACGTCATCTCTGTTGGTCTTCGGGTATAAAAGCATCAGCCAACGCCATTTTCTTCAGTCTTTCTTGCGTGGCGCCAAGCAGAAGCTGTTCGCAAGTGCCGGTCAGTCGGATCCAGAGATTACTTCTACCGAATACTACTTCGAAGACTTCTAAAGCTAAGTACCCCGTTGGGGACTCTTTCTTGCCTCAGCCGATGTCAGAAAAAGTTAATAATTGTTTAACCTGTGGGAAACAAATACCTCATAAAGATTTCCACTCTTACTGCCTTCCTTGTTTAGGCCCAGCCCACGACGTAGCAGCCTGTTCGGCCTGTGCTTCTTTCAACCGAGCGGCTTAGGCGTCGGTCGGAGTTCACAGAACAGTTTTTCGGTTCTAATTTTGCGTACATTATGCCGTCGGATCCTCCGACTACGCATTCGGCTAAAAAACGCAAAGAAAAAGACCGACACTCGCGGTCCGCGGTTTCGGACGAAACCATGGTTAAGCAAACCGTGAGTGTCTCGGTTTCGGCCGAAACCGAGAAAACTGATCAAAATACAGCTGAATCTATTTCTACAGCTGAGGCCCCTGCTACCACTCTTGAATCGGCCTCAGAAAATTTACCCACTACGGTGCTTACCACTGACTTATCAGACACCATTCCCTTGGATGTCTCTACCCCAGCACGTGGTGCTGCTAGGCCTCCAGCAGCCATGTCCATTAAGGCCTTCGCCAGGGCTAAAGCAGCCAAGACTACTAAAGCAGTGCCTGTTAAACCCCCCTCAACCAGGCCCTCTTCTAGTTCTCAAATGCTTACTTTGGCAGAAGATTTAATTTCATTGATTAGAGGATCTCAATCTCACCCCGACAGGGCCTCTCAGCCCCCAGAGAAGAGACCTAGGGCAGAGCCCCCCGAACCAGTGTCCTCTGATGATTCTGCTGATGAATCAGACATAACTGACCAGCCAGAGGCTCCTTTCTCCAATTTTGAGGATTCTGATGCTGAAGAATCCATTCCAGCTGCTTCCCCACCAGAAGAATTCTCCTTTGGGGAAACCTTGCATGCCATGCGAGAACAGTTCCAATGGCAGCAACAGGATTTTTCAGACTCCAGAAAAAGACTTAGGACCTTTTTGCACCTTCCACAGCACAGGCCCTTAGCTATACCTCCTGTTCTCTCTGTGGTGGACGATGCTTTCAATGATGTCTGCTCCGCTCCAGATTCTTTACCCCCAGCCCCTGCCAAACCAGACAGATTTTACAGGGTGCCAGATACTCATCACCCACTTTACAAGGCCCCTCTAGCAGACCCCGAAACTATATCCCAGGGTCCCAAGGCAGTAGCCGCGACCATAGCTAAAAACCCTATTCCTTCTGAAAGGGAAGCAAGGTCATTAGACAGATGGGGTAAAAAGGTTTACACTTCAGCCACTCTCTCAGCTAGAGCTTTAAATTGCCAGTTTCACATGATACAATACCAAGAGTTTATGCTTGATCAGTTAACTAAAAAGCTAACCACTGATGAATCTCTTGATAAGAAATATGTATTAGAAATGGTAAATAACATACAGCAGGTTAGTAACCATTCTTTAAAATGTGGCTATGATGCACTGGAGGCTTCATTTAGATCAGCCATGACTGGCACAGTAATTAGAAGGCATGCATGGCTAAAGGAGCAAGCTCTACGGATCATGTTAAATCTAAGTTGCTAGATGCTCCTATGGATAAAACAAGTTTGTTTGGTACACCTGCCCAGCAGGTTATGAAGAAAATGGAAGAAAAGGCAAAATCAGTCCAAACAGTTAAAGATTTCCTGCAGGTTCAACCCCAAGGTTTAGCAGGAACTGGCCTGCCAAAATTGGTCCTTTCCTGACTCCACAAGACCCCAAAGGGGCAGGAATAGGCGTTCCAGAGGCAGAAACCAATCCAGAGGAGGTACCTACAGAGGCGACAGTGGCAAGGTAACAAGAGAGGCACAGACTCAACCTCTGCCACTACATCAACACAGCCACAGTGACTTAATCCTAAATCCGCCTACCAGGGAACAAATAGCAGCTCCTCTAGGCGGAAAGCTAACCTTATTTTCAAAAAACTGGCACCACATAACAAAAGACAAGTGGATTTTACAAACCATAGATCAAGGTTACCGTTCCACTTCCACACTTTACCAGTCAAAGAGGAATGCCCAATCTACCTCCAAATCAAAAACCAGAGCCACTACAACAGCTAATGGAGTTAGCAAACATGAGAGCTGTGGAAAAAGTGCCAACAGCAGAGCAAGGAAAGGGTTCTACTCCAGACTATTCCTAGTTCCAAGAAAGGAAAAAGTTGGAGACCAATTCTCGACCTGTCTACCTTAAATACATACATCATTGTCCCAAAATTCAAAATGCTGACCCTACAGCAACTTCTTCCCATGCTGGGCAAGGAGTGTTGGCTGGTAACTCTAGATCTCAAGGAGGCATACCTGCGTCCCCATTCGACCAATCTGCAGAAGATACCTCAGATTTCTTGCAGGATCAGAGCACTATCAATTCTCAGCATTGCCCTTTGGCTTATCTACTGCCCAGAGTATTCACAAAATGCCTGGCATCAGTAATCGCCCATTGCAGACTACAGGGAATTCAAATTTATCCATACCTGGACGACTGCCTGCTACAAGGAGACAACAAAAGCAAGCTGACAACAGATTTACAAAGGGTCATTTACTTGCTACAAGCACTGGGATACACAGTCAATCTTCAAAAGTCAAGACTGATACCATCCCAGACAAGGACTTTCCTGGGAGCGGAATTGGACACAGTAAGACAAATGGCATTCCTAACTACAGAAAAACAAAAAGAACTCCCTCTTTACTTCTTGGCACTAACAAACCTGAACAAGTTAACAGCAAGAAAGGTACTGCAGGCCTTGGGTTTCATGGCATCATGCATAATCTTGGTTCCATTTGCCAGACTACATATGAGAAAACTACAGTGGTACCTAAAGAATTTATGGTCCCAACACAGACACAGCCTAGAAACGGAAATCCCACTAATACCATGCTTAAAACAGGAGTTCCTATGGTGGGCTCAGGCATGCCAGTCAAACCCAGGCCTGCCTTTCCGCAAAGGTCAAGCAAGCCAGACCATCACAACAAACGCTTCAGACCTAGGATGGGGGGCCCACATGCTGGACAAATGCGTACAAGGATTGTGGACACAGGATCAATTTCACCTACACATCAACCTAAAAGAAATGCTGGCAGTAAAACTGGCAATCCAAAAGTTCAGACCATTTCTCAAGGAAGGCCAGTTGATAAGGACAGACAACACCACAGTCATGTGGTACATCAACAAACAGGGAGGCACTCATTCTTACCCCCTATGCAGAATGACTTTGGAGCTGTGGAGCCTGGCACTCAGCTACAACATCCAGTTACAGGCAATATTTGTACCAGGAAAAGAAAACTCTCTAGCAGATATGTTAAGCAGGACCACATCGGATGCCCACGAATGGCAGCTGCACCCGGACATCTTCAAGACCATCTCGAAGAAATGGGGAATGCCTCAGATCTATTCGCATCCCCTCTCAATCACCAGCTCAAAAAATTCTGTTTTTTCACACCCTTTGCTCAGGCAGTTCCTCAGAGGAATCAAGAATGTAAAACCTCCAAGGAAACCACCATTGCCAGCTTGGGACTTAAACTTTGTGCTAGAAAAATTGATATCACCCTTTGAACCAGCAGCAACAGCAGACCTACAACACCTGTCATGGAAAACTGCTTTCCTACTGGCAATTACTTCAGCAAGGAGGGTTTCAGAACTACAGGCCTTAATGGCAGTGCAACCCTTCCTAATCTTCCACCAAGATAGAGTGTCCATGAGGACTAATCCTACATTTATGCCTAAGGTGGTATCCAGAGTATCTTTAAACCAGGCAATCCACCTACCTACCTTCTTTCCCAACCCACAAAACAGAGGGGAAAGAATTCTGCATACCTTGGATGTACATAGACAGCTACGCTACTACTTGGACAGAACAAAAAATAGCAGAAAGACTGACCAACTTTTCGTAGCCTATGCAACAGGAAGGGAAGGAAAAGCTATCTCCAAACAGACAATCTCCAAATGGATAGGAAATTGCATACGATCCTGTTACTCCTTCCATGGAAAGCCAATTCCACAGAACATAAGACCTCATTCTACAAGGGCAACAGCCACTACCACAGCTTTCTTACGAGGAGTGGCTACCAAAGACATTATTGAGGCGGCTACTTGGACCTCCGTGCATACATTTGCCAAGCATTATAATTTACCTCTATATTCCAGATCCCGAGCAGGGTTTGCCACTGCTGTACTGCAAGGGATCCTAAACACACCATAATCTACTTTTATCCTCCTCCGCTAGTTGGCTATGGTATTCTACCCAGTTGTTATGACTGCAGATGCATCCATGAAGGACATAGTACAGTTTTGTACCTACCATAAATGTAGATGTCCGAACTGGATAGCATCTGCAGTCAGGATTACCCTCCCTCCTTCCCCTCTGTGGTACTCCTAGGGTGTTTACCCTCCTAATAGCTAGCTAGTGGGGAGTCTTTCATGGTGTATTTGTTTGTATTTATGTACATACATGCTTATTTTTGTGTTTACCTCTATCTTTTGGAAACATTGGCATCTATCCAAAATTTTTAGCCTTCTAGAGGGCTTCTGGCATCTGGGGCAAGAAACACTGAAGAAAATGGCGTCGGCTGATGCTTTTATACCCGAAGACCAACAGAGATGACGTCGGGTGAAGTGCGACATCAGCCGAAGCGGACCGACTTTGGAATCCGGCCGACTGAAGGGCTGCCTGACGACAGGACAACCCAGTTGTTATGACTGCAGATGCTATCCAGTTCGGACATCTACATTTATGGTAGGTACAAAACTGTACTTTCTGTACTATACTGTACTATACTCATTTACTGGGTTGTCAGTTAAAATCACATATCACATTCCAATAGATCTGGCACCATTTTTTCATATTGTGTCTGACATAATAGTCCAGTTTCCACCCTTATCAGCTTGCCTGAACACAAAGTCCCTTTAACAACCTCTAAGTGTTGTTAACTTTAACCACTTAGATTTAGTCAAATTGTAAGGCTTTTAGCTTTCAAAAATTTACTATACTCAAGTTCAACCCTTTTAAGTAGAGCTTGTTCAAAAATACTAACAGCTGATGATTTGGGAGGAACAAAGTGACTGGGAGAAACTAAAGGGGGCAAATTGGACCCTTCTATAGCCTACATCAAAACATTCATTAAGAGGTCAGTTTCTTCATCAAAACTTACATCTGTCAAATTTACATTTGCAACATTGCTTTTTTCTTTATTTATTTGTCAAAATACACACTTAAATTTAACTTTCTACAAAATGTTTTGATATCCATTAGAATTTCAGCTAGAGTGGGGAACGTAAACTGTCATTTGCATGAAAAGCGTTCATTTCAGGAAGTTCCACAAAATTAAGTCTATTGGCATTTACTGAGCTGATGGAAAAACTACTGTTTAAATGTACAGCACTATTAAAAACTTCAGTACCGTCAAATGTGCTGACACTTTTTAAGCCAGTATTCACATTTAAATTAACACCATCACTCACAACTGCCTCAATAGTATTACCATCATCATTTTTGTTGTCAAAATAACTGGGCTCAATACATTTGCCAACTATTGAAGCATTTAGTATTTTCTGCCGCTTGGATGGTTTTCCGTCGGTTGCCTGGACGGACTCTCGCTTCTCCATCCACCCCAGGGGTTAAATTTGCAGAAGTATCAGCTCCCGACGACCCTATATTCTCAAATGAAATGCTCTTCAACAGCATTTCAGCTGACAACCAAGACGAGATTCTGGAGTTGGACCTCCTGCCTCCCAACCTGTTTCCACGATGCTGTGCTCACTGCCAAAAGAAAATTGTTCCACTGGCAAACTCCTTCTTGTCACGAACCAATTTTTCTGTTTTTCGAACCAACACTTCTGATTGAGCTTTGTCCAGCTGGACCTTTATTTCACCCATCCTGCTGACAAAAAACTCCCTCAATGGAATCCGCTTTCAGTTTGTGTTGCAGACCAATGATCTGCTCCTGTAACTTTGCACTGGTACGTGAATTTCTTTTAATTAACACACAAATCCATTCTAGCGAGCACTGCAGTGAAGCCTTCCTCCACTCTTCCTGTAGATCCTGTTCCTCATCTGTAAATTCCCAAGCGGGCAGTTTACCAATTCTAAGTCCATGAGGAACAATCTTCAATTCAGCATATTTTTCGAGCAACTTTGTATCAAAAAACAAGTTAATTTCCTTGGTCATCAATCACTGCAGTTCATCAAACTGAGCACAGTTGTCCATAACCACAGGAGCCAACCAAGGATCGCAGCCAGCAAGCCTGGCTTCTCTTTCTCTAACCAGGTCAGAAAACAAGTTCTCCGCAAACAACGGGATCCGACTGGCCCCTGATACACCCTTTGCTTGAGACGGTGACATTGCAAAAAAACTCTTCAAAATGAAAAAACACCTGTAGCAAAGGTAGTAGATTCTTTTACTTCACTACAAAATCATCTGGTACCTCGTCCTCTTGCCTTCAAGGATACATACAGCCAAATGTATTCTACTTGCCATTAATCAATCAATTAACTAATGAACTACCTAAACATTTTAATATAAAATATAAATAAAATCTCCCATTGCCTTAAGCCTAATAAAGTGACCCATGCATATTTTTTTAAATACATTTTTTTCTATTTTTGCTATTTATTTCTATTTTCACTCATGCAGGAAATACTTGCGCTTCAGGGCAGGATCTATGCATTATCAGATGTTCTTCGTGTTTCACTGTTGCAGTCATCACACTTGGGTTATCTGCCTGCAGGTAGCCCTCAGTCTGCCCGAATACCAGAGTCTTGGGATTTCTGTGTCGGATGATATCACCTCTTCCATGATGTCAGGTCGTCAAGGGTGTAAAACATGCAGCCGACGCCATTACATCAGTCTTTCTTGCAGAGAAGGAGCCCGAAGCAGAAGCAGTTTGCAAGTGCTGGTCAGCCGGTACCTGAAATTTTCGTTTTTCAAGTTTCAAACCTGAAGTCTTCTAAAGCCAAGTGCCCCATTGGGGATCCTTTTTTCTTGCTCTAACCGATGTCAGAAAAAGTTGTCTTGCCTATGGAAAGCAAATACCTCATAGATATTTTCATTCTTACTGCATCACCCATTTAGGCCCAGACCATGACATCCCTCGCTGTCAGTTTTTTGCCTTGTTTAACGCCCAAACCATTCTTCGGGCTATTTTTGTAGCTAAATTCTTTCGCTCTTGTTCTTCATATTCCAAACCATTCAACTGCCAATCTTCCGAAAAAGTTCAGACAGACCACATAGATCAAAAACTGCTGACGATGCTTCCATTAAGCTAGTACTCAGTGAGGTGCCTTTGCAGCCCCTGATGCCCGCTTCTACAGATTTGCAGGACTCTCCTGAGACCCATTCAAAGTCCGGTATGCTGCGAGATGCTTCTTCGACTATGGAACCTGCGGATGTCTCTACCTTGGATGGGTTCGGAGCCGCTGTGCAGGCACCTGCTTCTGAGGGTGTATTCCAACCTACCAATATTGGTATTAAACCAACAACTTCTTTTTTAACTGAAACTACCAAGTTTCTCAGGCCCAGAGTTCGCACTACGCCTAGACAACTGATGCCCAAAGCGCATGTTCAAGCTCCCATGCCACAAAAACAAATGCTTAGAATAGCTGAAGACCTTATTACTCTAAGGGAAGCTAGCCTTCCCCTACTAAAAGACAAAGAATTGAATGTCTCTGTTTCTACAGACCAGGAGTCCGATGAGACTAACCCTTCTGATTACCAGGACATACCCTTATCTACCTATGAGGATTCAGATGCAAAGGAATCTGTTCCCTCTGGCTCCCCTCCAGGGGATTTTTCTTTTGGTGAAACCTTGCATACCTTAAGAGAGCATTTCCACTGGGAATGCCAGGACTATCCTCAGTCCAAAAAGAGACTCAGGGATTTTTTGGATTTGCTTCAGCACAGTTCTCTAGCTATACACCCTGTCCTAGATATTGTAGATGATGTCTTCATGGAATCCAGTCTTACTCCTGACACTTTACCACCAGCTCCTAGAAAACCTGACAGGTACTACAGAGTACCTGACTCTCTCAAATTTCTCTAAGAATCCTACTGCAGATCCAGAGACCTAAAGGCATTATAGCCAAAAACCATACCCCTTCAGAGATTCTAGAGCTTTAGACAGATGGGGTAAGAAGGTATATACCTCTGCAACTCTTGCCATCAGGGCTTTGAATTGCCAGTTTCACATGTTGAAGTACCAGCAACATTATGGAATTAAAAAATGGTGTTACTTCCAGATTGTACAGAAAATAAAGATTTACAAGAGTTAATGCATTCTGCAAACCCAGTTAGTAAACATATTCTGCAGAGTGGGTTTGATGCCTTAGAAGCATCTTGCTGGGCTGCTGTCACTGGGTGTGTACTGAGAAGGCATGCTTGGCAGAAGGAACAAGTCTTGCCAGACCATGTCAAAGCAAAATTACTAGATGCTCCATTAAATCAGGATCGTTTGATAAGTTGTCTATCTCGCCTTCATTCTTGCTGGTTGGGTTCGAACCGGAGCCGATCCTCTGCTCCGACTCTGCCATCTTCAAAAGCTCTTGAGCTGCTTACTGGCTTGAGGCCCCCTATATCCCATGATGCCTGGCGCTAGATACCCAGATCTCATTTGCCGCTTCTGCTACGAGGTTGTTCTACTGGTTCAGGTCGTATAAGCTTTACTACTTTTTGTATTTTTTCTTATTAAAAATCTATATTGATAGTAGAGAATTAGTCGTTAATTAGAACTTTAGTATTGTAGCTAGTTTTTCTTCTAGATAAGCGACACCTTCCTTAAGAAACTCATTTTAGTTAGTTTTCCCTCCCCCCTTCTCTCCCTTTTCCACAGAAAGGTTCTTTCCGTTTAAGTTAGAGGTTAGCCTTTCTTTTTATCTCCCTTTAAAAAAAAAAAAAAGTTTTTTCTTCTAATTAATCACTGTTAGTGTTTAGTGATAGTTTTAGATTTTTTTTTGGTTGTATTGGTATTTATAGTGATTTGTGGTAACTGTAGAGTGTTAACTTTTTTTACTGTTGGTTACCTTACCATCTGTGTGAAAACTTGTCCTTGATTTTCTCCTTAGGATGTCCAAGGATCCAAAACTGTCCGGATTCAAGAAGTGTGATTCATGTTGTCAGAAGATGTCTCTGACAGATGGTCACACTTCTTGTGTTTATTGTCTGGGCGCTGTGCACCTGCAGGACTCTTGCTCGGTCTGTCATGCCTTCAGTCCAAGAGTCCTGCAGGAGCGCAAAAATAAATTGATTCTGAGGGGTATGCTTAAACCCCAAGATTCACCGTGAAGGCTCAGCTGGCAAAATATTCCAGGCCACCTAAACCGTTGGTTCCCAATTAGGAGCAGTCATTGGGTGAAGCCACACAAGCCATTTCGGCTCTGGCTGGAACCGATATCCCTCCCTCCCAGTCAGCTCCAACACGGTCTTTGGAGCTGGCTGAGAGTCAAAAGAGATCCAGGTCTCCTTATTTGGAGTTGATACGTTTGACTCCGAAGTCGCCCCTGCTTGAATCGGAGCATAGTCACCGATCATCCCACTCTTCTCGGTCCTCTAGACTTTCAGACCATGACTTGGAAAGAGTGGCCAGTAGGCTCTTAAAATTGCAGGCCCTAACTAAAATGTCCAGCCCTCCTCAGGAGTCAGCTGTGTCCACAGCTGTAGATATTCCTCCTCCGACTCTTCCTATGAGCTCATAGCCGGAGTTCGTTGCGGTTCGAGTTCTGGAACTATCGGTGCCAATACCCTCTCTTTCGGTTCCATCATCGGCTCCAATCCCTTCCATGGTAACTTCCATGGAGGGATCTGGGCGCCAAGACACCCTCATCGGCTCCGAGGGGGTGAGTGGCATCGGACCCTTGTCCAACCCCGCTCTCCCTCTCAGTGCTTCAGTGCAGGTGAGCTCAGCTCCCACATCTGCCTTGGAGCCGTCTCCTTTGGTGCGGGGGGGGCTTCTGATTTCTTCGGAGCCTGAGCCTTCTCTGCATCCGGGCAGGGACGCCATTGAGGTGGAGTGTACTGGCCCCTGAGTCAGTCCCACGATCGACCCCATCGGCTCCTCCCCCCGCTAGGGTGCCTGCGTCAGCCTCTGCCCCACTTCTAGACCCCATGCATGGGGATCCAGCGCTCCAGGACACCCCATTGGGTGTATCCTCCTCTTCCGAGGCCTCCCCTGATCTTTCAGAGGAGCCACCTCACAAGAGAAAATGTAAGAGGAAGGATGTTGACTCCCCCGAGTCTGTCACATTGGATACCGACTTAGAGGAGTCGGAAGGGTCCCCAAGATCCCCCTCTGAAGATGTCTCCTTCTCAGACATCCTTGAGATGCTTAGGCAGAGGGGAAACTGGACTACCCTAAGCCCTTCCGAGGATGAGTTGGTATTCCTGGATGCGTTTGGATCCCGACCTTCCAACTCCTGGGTGTCTATGCCTTTCGATCCACTGATGTCTGTGGTGGCTCGAAAGGGGTGGACGGCTCCAGACACAGTGGAACCGACCCCTAGAAGACCTGCCAAATTCATTACTACCCTGCAGGACAAACAGTTCTTGACCAAGGGTGTCCCCGTTGATGCCATGGTGGTAGAAGCGGCCACAAAGGAGTTGGCTGAAACTTCATCTGTCCATCCCCCTAGCAAGGAGTCCAGGATGATGGACAGATATGGGAAGCGGATGTTCTCTTCAGCGACCTTTTCCATATGGTCCCTGAATTACCTATGCCACTTTACCCGTCTTCAGAGGGATCTCCTGAAAGAGCTTGGAGATACCCTCCAAGATCCATCAGCTGAGGGGGCCCAGGCTAAAGCAGCAGCTAGCAACTCTTAACTCAGTGGAAAACTCCTCCATGCGGCTCATTTCATATGAGGCCGATGGTGCGAGTAGAGCCGCAGGCACAGGCGTGGCCCTAAGGAGGCACGCTTGGATGTGGCTTTGTAACTTTGTGGAACCTTTCAGAGCATCTTTCACCAACACCCCATTTGATGGTTCCTCCCTCTTCGGATCACAGGTGAAAGATACCCTTACCAGTTGTGAGCAGGAAGGCAAGACTCTCTCTGCTGTAGGAGTCTTTTTTTCCACTCCTTCCAGACCATATCCTAAGGGTCAGAAGAGTGGAAAGATGTGGTTCCGGAAATCCCAAGGAGCCTTGCTGGACACACGTGGTGAGTTTCCCTCCAGGGGCAGAGGAGGGAACAATAACAGGCACCACCCTCGTGGCAGAGGTGGTCCACAAAACCAGGGCAGCAGAGAATCTTTCTCTGACAAGCCCTTCCAGCATCCCTGAAGGGTTGCCCGGCTGCTCACCTCTGGAGGCAGTCGGGGGAAGATTATTGCTGTACCCAAGAGCCTGGCAAGACACAACCCAAGACAAATGGGTACAGTCCGTCATATCCGGAGGCTACAGAATTCCTTTCGTTCGCACCCCCTTAAGGTCAAACAAGTCCCTTCCAGATGTTCCACCCAATCTAAGGGACCAAGCAGTGCAAGAGGTCTCAAAACTGCTAAGAAAAAGGGCCATCCAGCTAGTCCCAGCAGACCAACAAGGATCCAGAATTTACTCAAGGCTCTTTTTGGTACCAAAAAAGACAGGACCGGAGACCCATTTTGGATCTCAGCAGACTAAACAAGTCTGTACAAAGAACGAAGTTCCAGATGGTCTTGCTTCAGTCCATTTTACCCTTCCTAGGTCAGGACAATTGGATGTGCTCCATAGATCTTCAGGATACGTACTACCACATCAAAATGGACAGACGCTCCCGAAAATTCCTTCGCTTCCGGCTGGGAGCCAGCCATTATCAGTTCAAAGCTCTGCCCTTTGGTCTCACCACAGCCCCCAGGGTGTATACCAAATGTATGGCAGTAGTTACCACTCACCTGAGACGGCAAGGATTCCAGGTGTTTCCATATCTTGATGACTGGCTCCTCACTGTTACCACCAGACATCACCTTCTGCGAACCAGAGACTGCACCATCCACACTTGCTCCAGGCTAGGTATCAGTAAATTTTGAAAAGTCTGCATTGTCGCCCTGTCAATCTATCACCTTTATAGGCACAAATTTAAATACCAAAGACATGATGTTCATCGTGTGACACTGCTGCAGTCATTACACTTGGGTTATCCTGCCATCAGGCGGTTCCCCAGCCGGCCTGAGTTCCAAAGTCTTGTTCCGGCGTCTGTTGCTGTCACCTCCTCCCTGACGTCAGTGCGACAGGGGTATATAAGATGCAGCCGATGCCATCTTTTTCAGTCTTTCTTGCCGCGCAGTGCCCGAAGCAAAAGCAGTTCACAAGTGCCGGTCGGCCTACTCCTGAGATTTTCATTCCGAATCCAGAACCAAAGTCTTCTACAAAGCTAAGTACCCCATTGGGGAAACTTTTTCTTGCCTCACACCAATGTCCGTAAAAGTTAATAACTGTATTTCTTGTTGGAAGCAAATACCTCATAAGGATTTCCATTCTTATTGTATTCCATGCCTAGGCCCAGACCACGACGTTATTGTCGGTTTTGTGCTAGGTTTAATAAGCGCACTATTAAACGTAGATTTGATTTTGCCGGACATTACTTTGGCAGAAAATGTAATTATACCATGCCGTCGGAACTTCCGATGACCGGTATTCATAAAAAGCGCAAAAACAAGGACAGGCATCCGAGGCCCAAAACTGACGACAAAGCTTCTTCTAGGCCAGTCACCGGCTCTCCGGTTTTCAGTGAGGCACCTTCGCAGCCCCTGACGACCGCTTCTGCAGAACCACAGGCCACCCCCGACCCCCACGTGGAGATGGCTGGGCCTTTGGATCCACTAGCTTTTCAGCAGAGCGAAACCGATCCTGCAGAGGGATCCGGAGTACCTGAGCTACCCACAGCTTCAGAGGGCGTCTTCAGACCTACTCAGCTAAGCATTAAACCCTCTTCTAAGTCAAAGCCTCCTAAGAAACAAGTACAGCATTCTCCAGGACAGGCCTCCATGCCTAAGAAACAAATGCTCAAAATAGCCAAAGACCTAATCACTCTGATCAGGGGTTCCCATCCCCCACCTGATAAAAGTCCTAGACAGGATGCAGATTATGATTCATCCGACCAGGGGTCCATTTCCTCAGATGCATCCTCAGACCTTGGATATTCTTTACCCCCTTATGAGGATTCTGATGCTGAGGAATCTATTTCATCAACCTCTCCGGCTGAGGACTACTCCTTTGGGGAAACCTTACATACCATGAGGGAGCATTTCCATTGGAAAAGCCTGGATTATTCAGAATCCAAGAAAAGGCTCAGAGACTTCCTATTGTTACCTCAACACAGACCCCTGGCTATTCCGCCAGTGCTAGATATTGTGGATGATGTGTACACTGAATCCAGCTTAAATCCCAATTCCTTACCTCCAGCTCCACTTAAACCGGACAGATGTTACAGAGTCCCTGACTCTCACAAATTTCTGTATAAAAGTCCTGTTGCTGATCCTGAAACTATTTTCTCAGGGACCCAAAGGGGTTAAGGCCTCATCAGCAAAGAACCCAGTTCCCTTTGACAGAGATTCCAGAGCTCTAGACAGATGGGGAAAGAAAGTATATACATCTGCAACTTTAGCAATGAGAGCCTTAAGTTGCCAGTTTCACATGCTAAAATATCAGCAATTTTTGATGTATCAGTTGAAACAAAAAATGCTTCCAGATACAGATCCTCCTAATTTTAAAGAAATGCAGGATTTATTGCATGCCACTGAACAAGTAGGAAAGCATACTTTGCAATGTGGTTTTGATTCTTTAGAGGACTCATGCAGAGCAGCAGTTACAGGCTCTGTCATTAGAAGACATGTATGGTTAAAAGAACATACGTTACCAAATCATGTTAAAGCTAAATTACTGGATGCACCTTTACAGCAGGATGTTTTGTTTGGAGTTAAGGCAGAAGAAGTATTAAAGAAAATGGAGGATAAGGCAAAATCTATGCAAACAGTGCAGGATTTCTTACAGGTTCAGCCTCCTCGATTTAGTAGAAACTGGCCAACAAAGAATTGGTCCTTTAAAGTTAATGACAGACCTCAAAGGGGCAGATACAGATGGCCAAGAGGTAGAGGTCAACCGCAAGGTTCTTATAGGCCTCGACAACGGGGTGCATCAGGCCAGAAATAAGAAGACAGCCCCCAACCATATAAAAAACAGCCCCAATGACTTCCCACTCCAGCTGCCAAACAACTCACTCTTGGCAGCCCCTTTGGGAGGAAAACTGGCACTTTTTTATCACAATTGGCATATGATCACCCAAGACAAATTGGTTCTCAATATTATTTCAAAAGGTTACAGGTTCCACTTTCACACTCTGCCAAGATTAAAAGGAATGCCAAATCTGCCACTAAATCAATGGGCATAGGCCCAAAAACAAATTATGGCACTCAACATGGGAGCTATTCAAAAGGTACCACCACAGGAACAAGGGCAAGGATTTTACTCGAGACTCTTTCTGGTTCCCAGAAAAGACAAAGCCTGGAGGCCCATTCTGGATCTTTCTTCACTAAACACCTGGATGTTCCAAAATTCAAAATGTTGACATTACAGCAGCTTCTTCCCATGCTGGGCAAGCAAGCTTGGCTCGTGACTTTGGACCTCAAAGAGGCATACCTGCATGTCCCTATCAGACAAAACTGCAGAAGATACCTCAGGTTCTTAGCTGGTCCAATGCACTATCAATTCTCTGCACTGCCCTTTGGATTATCTACTGCGCCCAGGGTCTTCACAAAGTGCCTGGCACCAGTAATTGCATTTTGCAGACAGAAAGGAATTCAAATTTACCCATACCTGGACAACTGCCTGATTCAAGCAGAGAGCAAGGACATTCTTCTACAGCATCTGGCGTTTGTAAAAAAAAAAAAGTTAAGTTGCCTGGGGTACACAGTAAATGAAAAGAAATCAAAACTAGTGCCCTCACGAGATAATACTCCTGGGTGCCAGCTTGAACACAACAGCCCAGATGGCTTTTCTCACGCCAGACAAGCAAGGACAACTGGCACAATACTTTCAATTGATGGCAACATTGGGCTTCATGGCATCTTGCATACTACTAATTCCATATACCAGACTGCATATGAGGAAACTACAATGGTACCTAAAGAATGTATGGCCTCAACACTGTCAAAGTTTGGAAACTGTTATACCACTAATACCTTGCCTTCAACAGGAGTTTCGATGGTGGGGTCAAGCTTGTCACCTCAACAAGGGACAGCCTTTCACTCAACACACAGCCAGGCAAACACTGACAACAGATGCATCGGATTATGCCTGGGGAGCACACATGGCAGGAAAATGTATTCAGGAAAAGTGGCCCACAGAACAAAGACATCTTCACATCAATCAAAAAGAGATGCTAGCTGTACAAAATGCCCTTATAGCTTTCAAGGACCTGTTGCATCCAGGACAACTACTACTAAAAGTTATGTGGTATATAAGCAAACAAGGGGGCACTCGCTTCTACCCCCTCTGCAGACAAGCCATGACCTTGTGGAACACAGCTATAAACTATCAAGTTCTTCTACAAGCACAATTCCTGCCAGGAGAGAAAAACACACTGGCAGACGACTTAAGCAGAAATATCATGGATCCCCACGAATGGGAATTGAATCCTCAAATATTCAGAATGATGAAATGGTGGAGCCCGGACATAGATCTGTTTGCCTCCCCAATGAATTGCCAGCTAAAGAAATTCTGCACAAGGAGTTACCATCCACAAGCATGGAAAGTGGATGCTGTATCATTCAGCTGGACATACCTACAAGTATATGCTTTCCCACCACTGCCTCTTCTCCCAAAGGTACTCATAAAAGCCAGGCAAGAAGAGCCAAAAATGATCCTGATTGCACCAGACTGGCCACGTCAGCACTGGTACCCAATCTTAAAACACTTAGCACGAGGACCACCCTGGATTTTGCCTCAAATACCACATCTGCTGTCTCAGCACAATAATCAGTTACTCCACAACCAGCTAAAGACACTAAACCTAGCTGCATGGAAGATCCCTTAGCCACGCAAGCAGTGCCTCTCTCCAAAGCAGTTATGGATGTCATTCTGAGGGCCAGAAGGCCTAGTACCAGGAAAGCCTACTCGGATAAATGGAAGAGATTCTGTGCCTGGAACCAGGCTCACAGCCTTGATCCTCTTGTGCTAAACATTCCTCAGATACTACAGTATTTGACTGAGATGCTGGACAAAGGCCTCTCTTTTTCATCCAAGAACCATGCCTCTGCTATCTCTGCACATTACAACACGGACCCACCAATTTTCTCTAATCCTTCACTAAAACAGTACCTCAGAGGGGCTAAAAATGTAAGACCACCCCGTAGAGCACCTACTCCAACTTGGGACCTCAACTTTGTTTTGGAAAAATTAACTTTACCTCCTTTTGAACCAGCTAGCATGGCAGAATTAAAATACATTTCTTGGAAAACTGCTCTGCTCCTGGCAATAACTTCTGCAAGAAGAGTTTCAGAATTACAGGCACTAATGGCAGTGGAACCTTTCCTCATTTTCCACCAGGACAGGGTGTCCTTAAGAACTAACCCTATGTTTATGCCTAAGGTGGTTTCAAGTGCGTCTCTAAACCAAACCATTCACTTGCCTACTTTTTATCCAAAACCACAGAATAAAGGGGAAAGACTACTGCATTCATTGGACATTCACAGGCAGTTATGCTTCTACTTGGACAAAACCAAAGCTTTCAGAAAATCTGAGCAATTATTGGTAGGATATGCTGCAGCAGCACAGGGAAAAGCTATTTCAAAACAGGCTATTTCCAAACGGATAGAACATTGCATACATTTCTGCTATACGCACCATGGAAAACCTGTGCCTAACAGCATTAGATCTCACTCCACCAGGGCAATAGCCACTTCAACTGCCTACCTCAGAGGATTACCTACCAAGGATATTTTGGAAGCAGCAACATGGAGTTCTGTGCATACCTTCACCAAGCATTACCATCTGCCTCTATACTCTAAATCCAGAGCTGGCTACGCCTCTGCAGTGCTGCATGGCCTTGTAGCCACCCCTAATGCCTTATAGAACCAGCCACCCTACCTCAGCTTTGGGATTCTACCCAAGTGTAATGACTGCAGCAGTGTCACACGATGAACATAGTACAGTTTTGTACCTACCATAAATGTAGATGTTCGAGTTTAGACACTGCTGCAGTCCAGGTTACCCTCCTTCCTTCCCCTCTTACTGGCTAGTACGTACCTAGTTCATCTACCTTTTACTACCTATGGGGAGTATTTGCTGGTAGCTGAAAGTATGTTTGCATTTGTTATGTATGTTTTATTAGCAATTTGAATTGCCTACCTTTTCTGGGGCACCTGACATCTGGGGCAAGAAAAACTGAAGAAAATGGCATCGGCTGCATCTTATATACCCCTGTTGCACTGACGTCAGGGAGGAGGTGACAGCAACCGATGCCGGACCAAGACTTTGGGACTCAGGCCAGCTGGGGAGCCGCCTGATGGCAGGATAACCCAAGTGTAATGACTGCAGCAGTGTCTACACTCTAACATCTACATTTATGGGACATCTACATTTATGGTAGGTACAAAACTGTACTTTAGCGAGCCACCCACCAGACAGGGTGTTAAGTGATTTGTCAGCATGTCAAGATTTTATTAGCATGCAAAAGGATTCAAGCCAGGTTTGTCCTTCAGACGCTAGGTCTCATGGCAGCAGTGATCATACTTGTCTCTCTAGCTCGTTTTCATAAGGGGATCCTCCAGTGGCTTCTTTTCACCCAATGGTCTTTTCAGCAACTTCCCATGTCTTACATGATTATGATCACTCAGGCATGCAAGAAGCATCTTGCGTGGTGAATGGTCTCCACGTCAGTGCTCCACAGCAGACCATTTGTCCCCCCCCCCCCTCCAGTGACCACGGACGCTTCCCTGATCAGGTGGGGGGGGCATTATCAGGGCAGAACAGTCCAAGGCACCTGGCAACCTCACGAGTATCATCTGCACATAAATGTCTTGGAGATGAGGGCCATGCTCTTAGATTTGCAGGCTTTTCAGGACTCTCTTCCTACCGGGACCATTGTAGTTCAAACAGACAATATGTCGGTAGTGTGGTACATCAACAAGCCGGGTGGAACCAGGTCCCTACCCCTTATGTCGAGAAGCCCTCAGACTTTGGCAGTGGGCGATCTCTTCCCAACAGTTTCTGATTGCAACGCACATCCCTGGGAGGTCCAACATCATAGCAGACAGACTGAGCAGAGCAATTTTTATGCCTCACAAGTGGTCTCTGAATCAGGTAATTGCGGACCAAATCTTCCACAGATGGGGCCAACCTTGCTGCGACCTTTTTGCAGCTTCCATCAACAGCAAATGCAGCAATTTCTTCTCTCTCCTTCCACTTCCCGGGCATTCCCCCAGAGACGCTCTAGTCCACAATTGGCCCCAGGGACTTCTTTATGCATTCCCTCCCTTCCCCCTCGTACCGAAACTAATTCAGAAGGCTACTGCTTTGGGTTGCAAAATGATCCTCATTGCCCCTTACTGGCCTCGACAAATATGGTTTCCATTCCTGCATCGCTATCTTCTCGAACAGCCTTGGACTCTGGACCTAGTTCCAGACCTCCTAATTCATCAATCGGGCAGGCTGCACCAATCCCTGCACACTCTCCAGCTCACAGCATGGCTGCTCCACTTCCAACCTTAGCCAGGCTCCCAGATATCTCCCCCTCTGTGCGTGAAATCCTTCTGTCATCACACAAGTCTGCGACCAGGAAAACGTACGCTAGTAAGTGGAAGCGTTTTCCTTCCTGGGCAGAGGCAAAAAGTATTGACCCCTTTTCAGCCCCCGTACACTCCATTTGGAATTTCTTGCAGAGCTCTTCCATGCTGGGTCCACTTCCGCTACAGTTAGAGTTCAGTTAGCGGCAATTTCAAATTTTCACATTGGCCTATCGGAAAACAGTATTATGTCCCATAAGCTCTGTAAAGCCTTTCTCAAAGGAACCACTCTGCACAGGCCCCCAGTCAGAGATCCTCCAGCACTGTGGGATCTAAATTTGATTTTAGCTTTGCTAATTTTTCCCCCTTTTGAACCCGCAGCTTCTTGTTCACTGAAGTTCTTATCTTGGAAAACCCTTTTTCTGGTAGCTATTACTTCAGCCAGAAGAGTTTCGGAACTACAGGCTCTTTCTATCTGTTCCCCCATACCTCGTGTTCCACAATGACAGGGTTGCTCTTAGGACTAATCCTCCTTTCCTTCCTAAGGTCTCTTCAGAGAGTAACTTGAATCAGTCCAGAGACCTTCCTGTGTTTTTCCCTAACCACTCCAACAGGACAGAATACAAGTTGCATCAGTTAGATGTTCACAGGCAGCTATGCTTTTATTTGCATAGAACAAAAGACATTAGAAAATCAGCTCATCTTTTCCTGTCCTATGCAGTAGCTAAACAAGGTCTTCCAGTCTCCAAGGTAACTTTATCCAGGTGGTTGACTTCTATCATCACATTCATATATCAACTCAGGAATAAAAAATTACCAGTCAAACCAAAAGGTCACTCCACCAGAGCTTTAGCTACTTCGGTGGCTTTTCAGGCTAGGTTGCCCATGGAATCTATTTGTGCTGCAGCTACGTGGGCCAACCCTCATACTTTCATTTTGCATTACAAGTTGGAGTTGGTCTCCAGGAGCAGAGCTGATTTTGGTTCCACTGTTCTGAAGAGTCAGTTCCGATGAGCCACCCAGGACTTTAGGTGCTAGGGACGCTGTCCCAACCAGCAAGAATGAAGGCGAGATAGACAACTTAACATAAAGAAGTTATGTACCTACCATAACGTTCCATGTTAGTTGTCATCATCTCGCCTTCTTTCTTGCGTCTCACCCTCCATCCCCCTATCCTAGTGGACCGAGAAGAGTTCCTCTTAGTTTTTCACTGGCTGAGTCTTCTCTGGCTATTCCTTTCTGACTAGTAGTCTCTCCAGTAGGATTTATGCATTCTAGGATAGGATTCCTTTATTATTATGTCTGCAGTTAGACTTACCAAACAAGATCTGGGTATGTAGCACCAGGCATCATGGGATATAGGGGGGCTTCGAGCCAGTAAGCAGCTCTCGAGTTTTTGAGGATGGCCGAGTCGGAGCAGAGGATCGGCTCCGAACCCAACCAGCAAGAAAGAAGGCGAGAAAAAGACAACTAACATGGAACGTTATGGTAGGTACATAACTTCTTTTTTGGCACAAAAGCAGAAGAAGTTCTTAAAGATGGAAGAAAAAGCTAAATCTGTGCAAACTGTCAAAGATTTCTTGCAGGTGCAGCCACCTAGATTCAGTAGGCATCGGCCTTCAAAAAACTGGTCCTTTCCAGTCCCTCCCAGGCCTTCTCAGTCCGAACCCAGGGGAAACAGACCTCCAAGATTACAATCTCAGGTTATGCAGAGATCTAAACAATGTTGTGTTCCCACCTCAAAAACAAGGAGTAGTAAGCCTCCCCTTTATGGAAAAAGTTCACATTGACTGTCTTCCCAGCCATGCCCAAGTACTTGCACCCCTAGGAGGAAAACTTGCTCTTCATGAAAAAAACTGGATGTCCATTCCTCAGGACCGATGGGTTCTAAACATTGTATCCCAGGTATACAGATTCTACTTCCACTCACTACAAACCCCAAGCGGGTTGTCAGACCTTCCTCCAAACCAGTGGGCAGAGGCTCAAAAGCAAGTACTTTCCTTTCTCTATATCAGGGCTATTCACCCAGTTCTAGTAGAACAAAGGGAACAGGGTTTCTACTCCAGACTGTTCCTGGTGCCCAGAAAAGAGAGCTCTTGGCACCCTATCCAGGATCTGTCAATTCTCAACACCTTTCTGGTGGTCCCAGAATTCAAAATGCTTACACTGCAACAGCTTCTCCAATGCTAGCCAAGAAGGCCTGGTTAGTCACCCTAGACTTAAAAGAAGCTTATATGCACATCCCCATAAGGGAGCCTTTCAGGAAATATCTACATTTTAGGGCAGACTCTATGCACTATCAGTTCTCTGACGTCCCGCTCACCAGACTGAACAAGGAAAAGGTTACAGTAAGCTGCCTGTCAGGCACTAGAATCCGCGACATAACACAAGCACTCAGGTCACTCCAAAGCAAGTACAAATATGACTCTGTCATTGTCCATGCCGGTGTGAATGACCTGAGACGTACCTCCTGGACTACATGAAGAGAGACATAGAGGAGCTCTCTGATTATGTAGCCCAGGCCAGTATGACCCTGACCCTGAGCAGCATCTTACCCTCACCAAGAATGATGCCACAGTACAAAGACAAAATGATCAGCTTTAACAATTGGCTCAATTACTGGTGTCATTCAAAGGGGATCCAATGTCTGTCTGCTTGGAATGACATGCTTGACAAGCCACGCTGCTTCGCAAGGGACGGCTTGCATCTGTCACCCCTGGGCTTCCGGATATTGGACAATGCTCTTGCCACCCCCATAGTGCCTTTTTTAGGCAAGGCTCAAAAGACAAACCCACCTCCCTAGAAAACACAAGTGGAAATAAACAAGGGTAATGCTGCTCAACGCCAGAAGTCTAAACCTCAAGATGCACGCACTCGAAGCCCTCCTCAGTATGGAGAGCATCTATGTCTGTGCGGTGACTGAAACCTGGTTCAAGTCTCCCGAGAGCACCCCAGTACTTCCAGGTTATACCTCATATCATGCTTTTCGGCCCCAAAACTTGGACCGAACCGCAAAAGGAGGGGGAATATCCATATTCATCAAAGATACCCACACCTCCAGGTTAGTGGCAACGCACGAAGCATCGGAGACCATCCATGTGCAACTAACCGTAGGCAAAACTGCCCTACAGTTTGTAGCATGCTACAGACCACCCTCTCAAACTCAGGAACCTCACTCAGCCTTCCTGAAGACACTGAAAAGTATGAATGTCTCTCCAAATACCATCATATTGGGAGACTTCAACTACCCAAACATAGATTGGGAGCATTACTCAAGCCCAAAGGTTCCTAGAATTCATAAACTCAAATGCGATGGAACAACTAGTCACCACTCCCACAAGAGGAGATAATATATTAGACCTGATCATCACAAACATGGGGACACAATGCTCCACACCGGAAGTATACCCCTCATTGGTGAGATCAGACCATAAATTAATCTCACTGGAAATCCACATCCCGCCCCCACCCCCAGCACAGAAGACCACAGTGAAGAATTTCTCAAAAGCTGACTTCACACTTCTTAAGACTGAAGTGGTATCCTTCAAGGCCCCTGGGCCAGTGGAAACCACAGCCCACACCGCTGAATCCCTTATAAATGCCTTCTACGGACACCTTCAAGAATGCATGGATCATGCAATCCCAAATAAAAGCAAGACCCATTCCCCCAAAGGCAGGCGTTCTGTCTGGTGGACCCCAGCCATTAATAAGCTTTACAACAGGAGGAGGAAGCTACTACATGACAGAGCAAAATCCCTAAAAGGGAAGGCATCTCTGATCAGTACTAGCAAAAAACTACGATCACTCAAAATCATCCAAGGCCAACTTTGAGAGAAAAATCGCAAAAGACACTAAAGACAATCACAAGGCCTTCTTTAATTATATTAGAAACCTGGGTGGAAACTCCCAAATATGCTCAGAGTTGGTCCAAAAATGACAAAATACACTGAACCCACAGACATTGCCAACATACTGGCAGACAGGATCAGTGCAAGTTTCTCCCCTCCCCTCCCCTCCACTCCACCCCAAAAGGACAAATATCTATCCCAGCAGAGTGTAGCCTCCCTGACATCTCGGATGCCCAGGTGAGAGCCGCCCTCTCCAAAGCTAAAAACACAGCATCAATGGGACCAGACGGTGTCCCAGGTTGCGTGCTACATAAACTCCAAGAGGAACTAAACCCGCAGATAAGGCTGCTGCTTAATCTTAGTCTTACTACAGGATACGTGCCCAAAGAATGGCATACAGCAACAGTGGTCCCACTCCACAAAGGAGGCGCTTCTACGGACCCTGGAAATTGCCGCCCCATAAGCTTGATGAGCCTGGTCTGCAAAGCTATGGAGAGGATCATTATGGAACTCATAAACAAAGACATTGGGGACCTACAGACACTGGATCCCACCCAATATGGCTTTGTCGAGGGCAGATCCTGCCTTTTGAACCTGGTCGACTTTTTTGAAACAGTCACTAAGGCCGTTGATGAGGGTAAGGCAGTTCACACAGCCTACCTTGACAAGGCCTTCGACACAATACCCCACTCGGGCATCATAGACAAGCTCACCAGCTTAAATGTAAACCCATATGTCATAAGATGGGTTGTAAACTGGCTCAAGGACAGAACCCAGAGGGTCAGAATTGCTGGAGCCATGTCAGACTCTAAGACAGTTACAAGTGGTGTCCCACAGGGCTCTGTTCTGGGACCCCTCTTGTTCGGCATTTATTTTTCCGAGGTGCAAGCTAACATAGGAGGATTGCGGCTGACAATGTTCGCAGACGACTGCAAACTGGGTGCCATAATTGATACTCAAGTGGACACAAGCATCCTTCAGAAAGGCTTCATAGAAATGGATAACTGGTGCCAGAGCTATGGCCTTAAACTGAAAACCAAAAAATGTATAGTCATACCCTTTGGGAAACACAAAGTTACCCACAAATTACCACATAATTGGTAATCCATTAAGCACGGAAGAAGTAATCAGGGACCTAGGGACCCAAGTTGACAGTAACCTCTCATTTGACACACTGCCAAAGTGGTTAGGAAGACCTTCTATATTGCCCACCTTATCATGAAAGGATTCACATCTAGATCAAGAAAGGTCATTGTGCCCCTATACTCTTCCCTTATTAGGCCCATAATTGAGTACAATGCCCCATTTGGGATGTACCTTACCTGACACCTGCAGCAGTTAGACCCCAAAAGTACCTCATCAAGAGGATCAAGGGTCTCAAACATATGTCATATGCTGCCTGGCTGAAGAAACTCCAGCTCTATTCAGTCGCATACCGCCTACTCAGAGGCGATCTATGCCTGACATACAAGGCCATGTCCAATCCAGAATTAATGGACATGCTCCACCTCAGGAAATCCAAATCCACCAGAGCCACGAAAGCGAGAGATCTGAACCTCAACACAGAAATAAATAGGACGTGCTGGAGGGACAGATTCATAACCCAAGGGCTTCCCTACACTCTGGAACAGAATCCCAGTCCATGTTAGGCAGAGCCCCTCACTGACTCTCTTCAAGAGAAATCTTGACGAGTGGATGGGAGATCATAGATTTACCTCAGGGGTCGTCTCTGTGTCACTACTAGACAGAGGCACTGTAAACTAAACCCTAAATGGGCACAGTATTCTCATTCCAAGGGGTGGCGAAAGCCACACACACTCTGGCTAGGCTTACAAATGCCCTAGGGCAGATAGCCTAGTATGAACCTATGAACTTTCCTTTGGCTTATCTACTGCACCCAGAGTATTCACAAAGTGCCTGGCTCCAGCCATTGCATACTGCAGGTAGAGAAATATTCAAATTTACCCATACTTGGACGAGTGCCTGATTCAGGCGGACAGTCAGGAATTGCTACTTCAGCACCTGGCATTTATAAAAAGACTTCTAACTTCACTGGGATACACCATCAATGAAAAGAATCGCAATGGGTGCCCAGCCAACAAATTGTATTCCTGGGAGCAAGCTTGAACACAGCTTCCCAGATGGCATTCCTCACTCCAGAAAAGCAGGTCCATTTGACAAACTGTTTCAAACTAATGGCCACCAAAACCTAGCTATCTGCAAGGTAAATACTGCAAGCCCTAGAGTTCATGGCCTCATGCATTCTGCTAATTCCATATGCAAGACTGATATGAGGAAACTTCAGTGGTACTTAAAAAGTCTCTGGTGTCAACATTCTTAAGACCTGGAAACAGTGATTCCTATCATACCTTGTCTAAGGGCAGAGTTCCTTTGGTGGGCAGAGGCATGCAACCACAACAAGGGACTTCCTGTCACTCAACCCCTCGCCACCCAAACCCTGACAACAGATGCATCAGACAAGGCATGGGAGGCTCACATGGCAGGCAAATGGAGCCCAGAACAAATTCCCCTGCATATCAATCAAAAGAGATGCTAACTGTACAGAATGCTCTGACGGCCTTCAATCCTTCCAGGACCGCTCCTGATAAAGACAGACAACACCACAGTTATGTGGTACATAAACAGGGGGGAAGTCATTCCTACGCACTCTGCAGGTTAGCCATGGCCCTGTGGAGCACAGCCTTGAGTAACCAAGTGCAACTACAAGCTCAATTCTTGCCAGGCAAGCAAATTTCACTGGCAGATGACTTAAGCAGCAATCTACTGGGCCCTCATGAGTGGAAACTGGAACCCAACTCATTCAAACTTCTAACCCAGAGGTGGGGAACACCGGAAGTGGACCTTTTTGCCTCCCCCCAAAACCACCAATTGAGCAAAGTTTGCACCAGGAACCCTCACAGCAGAGCCTGGAAGGTGGATGCCCTATCCTGTACATGGGAAAATCTCTCAATTTATGCCTTTCCTCCTCTGCCACTGCTCTCAAAAGTACTACTCAAGATCAAACAGGACAGGCTAAGGGCAGTCCTTATTGCACCAGACTAGCCACGCCAGCACTGGTACCCACTCCTACGCAGTCTAACAGTGGCACCCTGGCACTTGCATCAGACACCTTCCCTGCTGTCTCAGCAGGAGGGGCAGGTTTTGCATCCACAGTTGCAAACCCTAAACCTTGCAGCCTGGCTTATCCCCTGAATGCACTACCAGCATCCCTCAGCAAACAGGTGCTGGACATCATCCTTGGGTCCAGAAGGCCTATTACGTGGAAATCCTATGCTGAAAAGTGGAAAATGTATTGTTCTTCGAGTCGCTCTCAAGGAAAGGACACAGCTGTGCCCACCTTACCTCAAATCCTTGATTACCTAGCAGAGCTGCTCAACAGAGGCCTATCCTTCTCATCCATTAAGATTCATACCTCTGCCATCTCAGCTCATTATACTGAGCCACCTCTGTCTCCTCACTCTCTCATCAAACAGTTCCTGAGAGGAGCTAACAATTTAAGGCCCCCTAGGAGAGGTCCCACCCCGGCCTGGGACCTTAACTTTGTACTGGAGAAGCTAACACTTCCCCCTTTTGAACCTGCTGCTTCAGCGGAGTTAAAATTCCTCTCTTGGAAAACAGCCTTACTTCTAGTTATTACAAAAACAAGAAGAGTGTCCAAGTTACAGGCACTAATTGCAGTAGAGCCCTTCATTTCTTTCCATGTTGACAGGGTTTCCCTCAGGACTAACCCATCCTTTATGCCCAAGGTGGTATCCAGTGTGGCTTTAAACCAATCCATCCATTTGCCAACCTTTTTCCCTAATCCTCAGAATAAAGGGGAAAGGATGCTGCACTCCTTGGACATGCACATACAGCTCAGGTTCTACCTTGACAGGACTAAGCCTTTCATAAAATCTGAACAGCTGCTAGTCTCTTTGTTACAGGGGCAAAGGGCAAGGCCATTTCAAATCAAACCATTTCCAAATGGATAGCACACTGTATCCATTTCTGCTACAAGCACCATGGAAAACCTACCCCTCAGGGGATCAGAACTCATTCCACTAGAGCTACTTCAACCTCTACAGCATTTCTCAGGGGAGTTCCTACCAGGGACATCCTGGAAGCTGCAACCTGGAGCTCTATACACACCTTCACCAAGCATTACCCCTTACCTATTTTTTCTAAATCCAGAGCTGGATTTGCTACAGCAGTCTTACAAGGCCTGCTAGTCAGCCCTAATACTTCTTGACTGCCTCCATCCTTCCTCAGCTTTGAGAATCTACCCAAGTGTGATGACTGCAACAGTGAAAGATGAAGTACATAGTACAGTTCTGTACACTTACCATAAGTGTAAATGTTCGAGCATATTCACTGTTGCAGTCCTCCCTCCAGCCCCCTGGCTTTCTCTATCCTTTCTACCTATCCTCTTCATGGCCATTGTTTATGGCAGGGGTATTTACTTTTTACTGGAGGTGTTCCACACCATGTAATAGCTTCCTATTTTGGGGGCTCCTGACATCTGGGGCAAGAAAAACTGATGTAATGGTGTTGGCTGCATGTTTTATACCCCTGACGACCTGACGTCATGGAGGAGGTGACAACATCCATTGCAGAAATCCCAAGACTCTGGTATTCGGGCTGACTGAGGGCTACCTGCAGGCAAATAACCCAAGTGTGATGACTGCAACAGTGAATACACTCAAACATCTATATTTATGGCAAGTGTACACACCTGTACTTTCTCTGCACTTCCCTTTGGCCTATCCACTGCTTTCAGAGTATTCACAAAATGCCTGGCTCCTGCCATTGCCTACTGCAGACAGAGAAATATTCAAATGTACCCGTACTTGGATGACTGCCTGATTCAGGCAGACAGGAAATGCTGTTTCGGCACCAGACATATGTAAAGAACCTTCTAACCTCCCTGGGGTACACTGTCAACGAAAATAAATCAAAACTAGCACCCAGTCAAAAGACTGTATTCCTGGGAGCAAGCTTGGACACAGCATCCCAGAAAGCATTCCTTACTCCTGAAAAACAAGCCTAACTGACAGGCTACTTCACTCAAATGGCCACCAGAACCCAGCTATCCGCAAGAAAAATCCTGCAGGCCCTAGGGTTCATGGCCTCTTGCATCCTAATTTCATATGCCAGACTGCATATGAGGAAACTTCAGTGGTACTAAGTTTTTGGTGCCAACATTCTCAGGACCTGGAAACCGCCATTCCTATCATACCTTGTCTAAGGACAGAGTTTCTTTGGTGGGCAGCAGCATGCAACCACAACAAAGAACTTCCCTTCATTCAACCCCACACCACCCAGATCCTAACCACAGATGCATCAGACTATGCCTGAGGGGGGCACACCTGGACAATAAGTGCATTCAGAGCTACTGGAGCCCAAGTCAAATTCATCTGCACATCAACCAAAAAGAGATGCTAGCTGTTCAGCATGCTCTAACAGCTTTCAGATCCCTACTCTCACTAGGACCCCTGCTAATAAAAACTGACACCACAGTTGTGGTACATCAACAAGCAGGGTGGAACCCACTCTGCAGGCTAGCCATGGCCCTGTGGAACATGGCCTTGGACATGCAGGTCCATCTGCAAGCTCAATTCATGCCAGGCAAACAAAACTCACTGGCAGATGACTTAAGCAGAAATCTCCTTGACCCACATGAGTGGCAATTAGAGCCCATCACCTTCAGCCTTGTGATTCAGATATGGGGGACCCCCAGAGGTAAATCTCTTTGCCTCCCACTGCAATCACCAGCTCAGCAAATTCTGCAGCAGGACACCTCACAGCAGGGCCTGGAAAGTGGATGCCATATCCTTCCAGTGGATAAACCTCTCAATCTGTGCATTTCCCCCTCTGCCCCTTCTCTCAAGAATATTGCTTAAGATAAGACAAGACAGACCAAGGACAATCCTGATTGCCGCAGACTGGCAACGCCAGCACAGGAGGTACCCACTACTGTGGAGCCTCACTGGTGCCACCCTGGCACCTACCCCAGAGCCCGACCCTCCGTACTCAGCAGGGGGGGGACAGATCTTGCATCCGCAGCTGCAAACCCTGAATCTTGCAAGCCTGGCTTATTCCTTGAATTCTCCCCCAGTGACCAGCCTAAGCAAGCAGGTGCTGGACGTCATTCTGGAAGCCAGAAGACCCAGTACAAGGAAATCCTATGCTTATAAGTGGAAAAGGTATTGCTCCTGGATTCAATCCAAAGGAGAGGACACAACTCTGCCCTCCCTACTGCTAATCCTGGATTAGTTAGCAGATCTACTCCACAGAGGCCTATTATTCTCCTCCATTAAGATCCATGCCTCTACCATCTCAGCTCATAACACTGAGCCACTCCTCTTTTCTCACCCTCTCATCAAACGGTTCCTGAGAGGGGCAAACAACTTAAGGCCACCAAGGACAAGCAGCCACCCCTGCTTGGGACCTTAACTTTGTACTGGAAAAGCTCATGCTACCCACTTTTGAGCCTGCAGTGTCAGCAGAGTTAAAATTCCTCTCTTGGAAAAACAGCATTGTTTCTGGCCATCACTTCAGCTAGAAGAGTGTCTGAGCTACAAGCACTTATGGCTGTGGAACACTTCAATGTGAAGTTGTTAAATCTCGCCGTTTATTCTCACTGATGGGTTTGGAGCCGATCCTCTGCTCCGACACGGCCTCTAGCAAAGCTCAAGGTTTGCCAGTAGCTCGAGATCAAGCCCCTTATCCCAGGATGCACTGCTGGAATTTCCTCAGATCTAGTTTGCCGTGGCACAGATCTCAGTGTCCCAGATAGCTCTGACCATTAATCGATAGATTCATCTATTTGCAAGTTTAAAAATGTCTTTCTTGACTTCTTGATAGGATAATATATATATATATATATATATATATATATATATATATATATATATATATATATATATATATATATAATCTCTATAGTTTTAAACTTAGACTTAGTTTTAGATTAGTGCCCTGTGTTGGCTTCTGTTTTTCTATAGTGTTGGGCCTAAGAGTTGGCCTTGTATTTAACCATTCTTAGGTGTACTTTGGTAGATAATTTCTAAGTGTGTTGTTTCAATTCTTTAAAATTGTGTAATCTGATAATAGAGATGCCTGACGAGAAAGAGAAGCCTCATCCAAAATCTGGCGACAAAAAATGTCCAGATTGTGGACAAAAAATGTCAGTCACTGACTGGCATGTTCAATGTGTTTATTGTCTGGGGGCTAAACACCTCCAAGACTCTTGCAGTATATGTCACTCCTCCTCCTCCAGGGTACTTTTGGATAGGAGGAGGAAATTAGTAGATAGGGGTTTACTTCAGCACCCTTTCTGTGAAGCGCTGGGTGACTAGGATGTTGCTAGTAGATCCTCAGTCTTCCAAATCCTCAGGTGACTCAAAAGCATCCAAAAAGACTAAAATAATGGAGGGTGTAGGGTCATCGGTTCTACTGTCCTCTGAGCAGAGTGCCCCTTCTGTTCGGAGCAAGCTCACAGCTTTGGAGCTGGTCTCTGAGATTCCCTCATCTCCTCTGCTCCAATCAGCACCTTCGGTGCACTCCTTAAAGTCTTCTGTCAGCCTCTCAGATATGGTTATGGACTGGCTAGTGCAGAAGCTTCTACGGGCACCAGGCCTTGCTAAATTGTTGTCTGCTCTGACGCCTTCATCTGAGCCAAAGACCATTAACCCGGACTTGACTACTCCTCCGAGCCGTACTTAACTTTTGGTGCTGAAGGAGCCCGACCTGATAGTTGTTGAGCCTGTGGAGTGGAGACCTGCACCGGTGTTATCGGTTCCATCTACTCGGATGTCCTCAGCACCGACCAGGGACTCTAGGAGCCGACACTCTCCTGTCGGGTCCGAGGAGGATAGTCGTACCGATTTGTAGGTGCCGACTCTTCCTCTCGGGGCTTCGGCTCTGATGAGCTCTGCTCCTACCTCGGGCTCGGAGCCCATGGCCTCTGTGCAGGAGGATCGGATGGTCTTTTCAGATCTGTCTACCCCTTCTCGTCAGAGCCATGATGCGTTCGATGCCATGAAGAGAGTCCCGTCTCCAAAGACATCAGCATCAGATCTGGCTTCCTCCTCCCCTCAAGCACCTGTGTCCACTTCTGCTTCTACCGGTCCACCCAAGTGTAGAGACGCTGAGCCTCAAGTAGCCCCACAGGGCACCCCCTGCTCCCCAGATCCCCCCCCACTGAGGAGGTACCCAGGAAGAGACTGTGCAAGAGGAGGCACTTGGACTCCCCACAGGAGTCTTGACATCTGACACTGACTTAGATGAGTCAGAAGGGTCCCCTCGATCCCCCTCTGAGGATATCTCCTTTGCGGAGATATTAGAGATCCTTAATCAGAGGGGCGGATGGCAGTCCAAAATCCCTACTGAAGATGGGTCAGTGCTCTTGAAGGCTTTCAGGTCTCAACCTTCCACTTCTTGGGCGTCTCTGCCTTACGATGAGCTCATGGAGCTGATCTCTCGTAAGGCGTGGGAGTCTCCGGAGGCCATGGAACCTGTCCCTCAGAAGCCAAATAAGTTTATCTCTGCCCCAGTGGACAAAGCCTATTTGACTAAGGGAGTGCCTGTTGATGCCATGGTGGTGTCTGCAGCCACCACAAAGGAAATGTCTGTGACGTTTTCATCTATCCATCCTCCTAACAGAGATTCTAGGATCATGGATAGATATGGGAAGCGCATGTTTAGTTCAGCGACCTTTTCCCTTCAATCACTGAACTATTTAACCCATTTTACAAGACTACAAAGAGATCTGAAAGAGCTAGGAGATGCTCTCCAGGGTACGGTAGCTGCAGGGGTTGCTGACAAAGTTAACGCACAGCTCGCTACCCTAAACTCGATTGTGAACTCATCCATGTGCCTGATATCTTATGCAACTGATGGTTCGAGTAGTGCCACTAGTTCAGGCATTGCTCTGCATAGACTAGCCTGGATGCATCTCTGTTCCTTTGCGGAGCCTTTCAAGTCTTCCTTTATCAACACCCCATTTGATGGCTCATCACTGTTTGGGCTCAAGGTAAAGGAAACTCTAAACAGGTGTGAGCAGGAAGGCAAGATGCACACTGCTGTTGGAGTTCATTTTTCTACCCCCCTACTCAGCCCTATCCCAAGGGTCCTAAGGGCGGAAAAATGTGGTTCCGAAAAGCACAGGGAGCCTTTTAGGACACACGTGGAGAAACCCCCTCTAGAGCAGAGGAGGGGGCTATAATGGAAGACGCTGCCCGCATGGTGGGGAGGCCACAACAGCAGGGTGATAGAAGCCAGTTCTCTGATCAGCCCTACCAGCGCTCCTGAAAGGAGACCCGGCTCTGGAGGCATTTGGGGGTCACTTATCTTTGTACCCAGAAGCCTGGCTAAGCATAATGTCCAATACCTGGGTACAAAGCATCATTTCCAGAGGGTATTTCATACTGTTCTCTTCCCCTCCCACTCCTGTAAACAGAATCCCAGATGTCCCACCCAGTCTCAGGGAACAAGCAACCATAGAGGTCCACAAGTTGCTAGAAAAAAGTCCTCCAGCCAGTCTCAGCACACCAGGTTGGATTTGGAACTTACTCAAGATTCTTTTTGGTTCCAAAGAAAACAGGGGACTGGAGACCTATCTTGGACCTCAGCAGACTCAACCAATTTGTAAAAAAAAGAGAAGTTCCGAATGGTCATGCTTCAGGCAATTCTTCCCTTTCTAGGGAAAGGTGATTGGATGTGCTCCATCGATCTCAAGGATGTGTACTACCACATAAAGATGGACAGACGCTCCAGAGATCACCTGCATTTCCGTTTGGGAACCAATCACTACCATTTGTGAGCCCTGCTTTTTGGTCTCACTACAGCCCCCAGAGTGTTCACCAAATGCATGGCAGTGGTCACGGCTCACCTGAGGCATCTAGGATTCCAGGTGTTTCCATATCTAGATGATTGGCTCTTCATCGCTACCACCGGGCATCAATTGATTCAGGCAACACAATCTACTCTGACACTCTACCACCACTTAGGTATTACAGTCAACTTCGAAAAGTCTGCCTTGTTGCCATCGCAGCATACCGTCTTTATAGGAGCAGAGTTAGATACCTCAACCACCACTCTACATCTTCCAGTCGAAAGGGTCTCACTTCTTCGCCAACACATCAACTTATTGGTGTCAAAGAACAGAGCTACAGCCGCAGAGGTCTTGAAGGTACTAGGTTTGATGGCAGCAGCAATTCTAGCCATTGCACTCGCAAGGATGCATATGTGAATTCTTCAATGGCTCCTGTTCGCTCGATGGTCTTACCAGAAGTTACCAATGAGAACCGTGTGATTCTCATCACAAATTATTGCAAGAGAGACATTCGGTGGTGGTTGACGTCTCTTCATGTCACAATAGGAAGACCCTTTGTGCTCCCCCCCCAGTAGCCACTGTGACCACAGTACGCTTCACTGATAGGGTGTGGGGGGGGCATTTTCAGGGAAAGACTGCCCAAGGCACATGGACGGATCAAGAGTCACATCTGCATATCAATGTTCTGGAGTTGAGAGCAGTACTTCTGGTGTTGCAGTACTTTCAGGACTCTTCCTCTAGGGACAATTGCAATTCAGACAGACAACATGTCAGTGGTCTGGTACTTGAACAAACAGGGCAGAACTAAGTCCTGCCCCCTTTGTCGAGAAGCCCTCAGGGTATGGCAATGAGCTGTGTTATCCCAGCGTTTTCTATTTGCAAGACATATCCAGGGGAAATCCAACGTGATAGCGGACAAGCTGAGCAGGGCAATTCTGTTGCCTCATGAGTGGTCTCTCAATGAACACATTGTGGACTTGATTTTCCACAAATGGGGCCAGCCTTGCTGCGACCTCTTTGCCAGTCACATCAATACCAAATGCAGAAGCTACTTTGCCCTAATACCACCTCCGGGACATCCCCCGAGAGACGCACTCATACACGATTGGCCTCCGGGTCTCCTATATGCATTCCCACCTATTCCATTGATACCCAGGTTTTTACATTAAGCAGAATCACTGGGAAGGACTGTTATCCTCATAGCCCCCCATTGGCCTAGACAGATTTGGTTCCCTTTCCTTCACCATCATCTGCTTGGAGGATCCATGGATCCTGGACCCAGTTCCAGACGACCTGACACACCCATCAGGGGGCCTCCATCCTTCATTACAGTCTCTAAAGCTGACTGCTTGTCTGATCCACTTCCTCAAATAGTCAGGCTTCATTCACTCTGTTGACACAAGACAAATTCTATTGTCTTCTCATAAGCCATCCACCAGAAAACTATATCGCAGTAAGTGGAAAAGGTTCTCAGTTTGGGCCAGTATACAAGAAATTGACCCTTTCCAAGCTCCTCTGTCGTCCATTTTAGAGTTTTTGACAATGATTTTTAAGGAAGGGCCGCAGCTGCCACAGTTTGGGTTCAGTTAGCTGCCATATCAAATTTCCACCTTGGATTCGATGGGTTAAATGTTATGGCCGGTAAGTTATCTAAGGTTTTTCTTAAGTGTTTTTCACATAAGACCTCCTGTCAAAATCCCTTATTCTCCCTGGAATTTGAAATTTATGCTGTCTCAATTCTTCCCCCCTTCGAACCAGCATCATCTTGTGAGCTCAAATTTTTGTCCTGGAAAACTATTTTTCTAGTGGCCATTACTTCTGCCAGCAGAGTGTCAGAACTTCAAGAATTATCTATCAGACCTCCTTACATGATTTTCCATGCTGATAGAGTATCTCTCAGAACAAACCCCTCCTTTTTGCCTAAAGTCTATTCCGAGTCCAATATCAATCAGGTCATTGAGTTGCCAGTCTTTTTTCCCCCAACCATTCCAACAAATTAGAATACACGCTGCACAAACTTGACATACATAGACAGCTCAGATTTTATCTTGATAGAACTAAGGATATTAGAAAATCAGATCAACTCTTCGTATCCTTTTCAGAGGCAAGAAAGGGTAGACCAGTGCCTAAAACAACCCTTTCAAAATGGTTATCAGATTGTATCTCTCATGCAAATGCTAACATACCTTTGCCACACAAAGCAAAGGCTCATTCAACCAGAGCCATTTCTACATCATCTGCTTTTCAAGCTAAATTGCCCCTTGACCACTTTTGTGCTGCAGCCACTTGGTCTAAGTCTCGTACCTTTATCACTCATTACAAAGTAGATAAGGCTTCCAGGAACAGGTCTTCTTTTGGTTCCATGGTCCTGAAAAATGTACTCCCGTGAGCCACCCAGGATTGCGGGTGCTAGGGACTCTACCCATCAGTGAGAATAAACGGCAAGATTTAACAACTTCACATAAAGAAGTTATGTACTCACCATAACGTTCCATGTGAGTTGTTTATCTCACCTTTATTCTCACGTCCATCCCTCCATCCCCCTCCTGGCTGACAGTTGACCTAGAGGCTAGTATCATCCTGGTTGTTCAATACTTCTTCCCTCTTGGGGAGTGCTCCCCTTACAGGGGTATATATACATGCAGCAAACAAGATCTGAGGTAATTCCAGCAGTGCATCTTGGGATAAGGGGCTTGGTCTCGAGCTACTGGCAAACCTTGAGCTTTGCTATGGGCCGTGTCTGAGCCGAGGATCAGCTCCATAACCCATCAGTGAGAATAAAGGCGAGATAAACAACTCACATGGAACTTTATGGTGAGTACATAACTTCTTTTTATTTTTCATGCTGACAGGGTCTCCCTCAGGACTAATCCTTCCTTTATGCCTAAATTGGTGTCCAGTGTGCCTCTCAACCAATCTATCCATTTGCCAACCTTCTTCCCTAACCCTCAAAATAAAGGGGAAAGGATCCTGCAATCTAGATGTGCACAGACAGCTCAGATTCTACCTTGATAGGACTAAGCCCTTGTGGAAGTCTGACCAGTTACTAGTCAGCTTTGCACCAGGGGCAGAGGGCAAGACCATTTCAAAACAGGCAATTTCCAAATGAATAGCACACTGTATCCATTTCTGCTACAAACACCATGGGAAACCAACCCCTCTGGGGGTCAGAACACATTCCACTAGAGCAACTTCGACCTCTACAGCATTTTTCAGGGGAGTTCCTACCAGGGCATTCTGGAAGCTTCTACCTGGAGTTCTGTACACACATTCACCAAGCATTACCACCTGCCTATATTTTCCAAATCCAGGGTGGGTTTTGCATCTCCAGTCCTGCAGGGCATACTAGCCAGCCCTAACTCTTCTTGACTGCCTTCACCTTTTCTTCAGCTTTGGGAATCAACCAAAGTGTGATAACTGCAACAGTGAAACATGAAGAACATAGTATAGTTGTGTACACCTACCATAAATGTAGATGTTCGAATGTATTCACTGTTGCAGTCCTGGTTTCCCACCCTCCAGCCCTGTTGTCTCTCTATCTCTATTACTCACTCCTTACACAGCTGTTGGTATTTACTTTTTACTGGTGGTGTTATTTCCACCATAACTTAGCTCCCTGTTTGGGGGCTCCTGACATTTGGGGTAAGAAAAACTGATGTAATGGTGTCTGCTGCCTGTTTTTTATACCCCTGATGAGCTGACATCAGTCCTGAAGCGACAGCAACCGATGCAGAAATACTAAGTCTATGGTATTCGGGCCAACTGAGGGCTACCTGCAGGCAGGTAACCAAAGTGTGATGACTGCAACAGTGAACACACTCGAACATCTACATTTATGGTAAGTGTGCACAACTATACTTTCCCTCATCCGCATATATCTGTGGAGGTGCTGAAGGACCTTTTGGAGTCTGACCACTGTGTTCTAGATGTGGTTACCTACAGACTTGTAGAGCTCACAGTCCATTTGTTCCCCATAACTTAAAGCCATTGAAATGAATTTGTTGGAAACCTTTTACCGTGAAGGTCTTCACCTGTCCATGTTGCATCTGAGAGCCTGAGGTCCCATTGTGTAAGAAATTATTTATGGTTCATGGTAAAAATACTTGCTGGAGTTGATTTCAGAATTTTCCCCTAAATCAGGGTGTTTGTCAGCTAGCCTTCCTTGCAGAGGCAGAAGGGAAAGGAAGGGGCACTTATCACTATGAATGCAACCATCAGATTCAAGTGTGCTGCCTGGTAATCTGAGCGCAGAAGTTCAGGAAGATGGGGAGCAGACGTTTCTTTTTTTTTTTTTTTTTTTTTGCTGTGGTGGGGGGCTTCATTCTATCATGCACTTTCCAAACAGATTGTCAGCTTTTTTTTTTTGTCTTCAGTTGGCCAGTTACTCATTGGCAAATGCTGCAGTCATATCCCAGTCAACAAGATTAGCTCCACCTCATTGTGTGCTTCAAGAATGTCTGCATTTACAGACATTTGTTTTGAAGCCACTTTCTCAGTACACACCTTCACCAGGCATTATTGCCTAAACTGTGAGTTGGAATGATTTTAATGAAGTATTTTTTCAGGACTCTGCTATCCAAGTTCTAGCCTAAGGTGCGGTTTCTGTTTTTTTTTTCACTCTGGTGGTGGTGTGTTAAAATTCAGACCAGTGATGCATTAAAAATTGAGTGCCCTCACAAATGTATTATTTATATGTGAATTGATATATTAATGATTCTCGATTAATGGAGTGAGAGTACCATCTAGCCATTCTCCTTTGAAATAGATGGTTCTTGTATCAGTAGTTGCTGTGAAAATGTGCTGTAAGTTGTTAGTGTGCGTACATTTTGTGTTGTGTGCGCGCGCATTTTGTGTTGTCTGTGTGCGCAGGGTTTTTTGGGTTTTTTTTTTGTATTAGCTTAATGTATCAGATCTGCATTATTTCTAGGTGTGCAGCTGTGTGTTCACTAGAGAGCAAACTGGCTGAGGATGAGCTGGTTTAATGTATATGGCTTTCATCATATGCAGTTGCCAGGCAGAGAAACGTACTCAAATTTATGATTTTGCCGGGGGTGGTGAGTCAGATTCTGGTTGCCCAGGCAGTAGTAACTAGCTCATTGCTCACCAAGGATGGACCACTAAGAGACCATCTGATACATTAAGGAAGTTAGTTTACCTGGGAAGGTTTTTACAAGTAAAGATCCAAAGAAGTGGAGCAGTGTTTAATTGCTGATGTGGCATTTTTCTTCACTGCAAGATTCATTGTAAAGATGAAATTGTGTACTGAAGGTTGTGGATTAGAGGGGGGGTATGCCCCAAGTGATGCATATACATGACAATCACAGTTACTGGAAGGACATACCTTTTACAAAAGACAACATGGAAATGACCTGCATAGTTAGTTTTTAAACATAGCTACTACTCAAGTTCAGTTTCTAAGGCTACATAGTCACCAAATGAGTTTAGTTATGTCGAGCATAATCCTCATTGCATACTCAAATGTATAATCAAAGTATATTTACAGTTGTAAGGTGACAAGTTTTAGCACTGTCGGATTTGAAAGGGTTGGGGTGGAAAATTGATGAAACTGTGGGCAAGTGTTTTAAGTGATCCAAGAGAAATCCCATTTCATGGGAAGTAATTAGTGTTACCCTGAAGTGCCAACAAGGACATTGAGAATGTCATATTGCAGCTTTGCATTGTGGGCATTTATGTTCTTTGTATTGTGTTACCATTTTATTAAGTAAAATTCTCCAGAAAGTGTGACGTTTATGAAGGAATGTTATGCAGCTGTTTGTTCATGTTCATCACCACTTAATATCCTTGTCCCATATGTTAGATTGCTTTGCTATGAACTCATAGGAGTTTTGTGGAAGTCTGAATGGTTCTACATTTATAGGCTTCTTGCCTGTTTTTTTCGTACCAGTAATTCCCAGAACACAGCACATACGTCCATATTTTGGCTTAGGAGTTGTAAATGAGAAAAGTATTTGTTTCTAGATGTTAAACTGTACACCTGAGTAAGATACCTGTGTTTTGGGTCTCCTCCCTCTAGGCAGGAAACTATGCAGCTCTCTAGTGTGCTTATCTGGACATATACTTTAGGCAAAATAGTTTGGGTTGATTATAAAATTGAATTTGTAAAATAGGAATAAGTTAGTATAGTGACCAGTCTTAGGTGAAGAAGCACTATGTTGTCAGTGGACATGTCAGTGATGTAATCCTGCCACATTGAGGCAATAAAGGTCTTTCCCTAGGTGAGCCACCCTTGACTACTCTGTAGTTGAGCACTGATTTCTAGTTCACAGCACATAGTGCTGGATGACTCCATGGATCCTGAAGTCATTATCTGATGTAATTTTCATTTGTTTTTCAACTGATGGGTTAAAATCCGAAACTCTGATCTGGTTTGGCTGCTTCTACCGGATCATCAGATCCTAGAACTCTGAACCTCCTCCTTTTACCCTTAATGCTCCATCACCTAAACTTACCCCAGATTTTGTTTGCCACCATTAGGTATCCGACTCAAATTTCTAGCTGTTGAGTGTTTTTTTTTTCGGTGGTCTTCAGACTTTTCCTAGTTGTGGTATTCGTTAGTTAATTTTGCTGGTGTTTGTTTAATTACATTTAATTATATTACCTCTCTTCTTCCTCCCTCTCATATTTTAGTGTCTTAGTTAATTCTTCTCTCTCTTAGTGTCAGTTACTTTCAGTAATTCTCGTTACCATTGCTGGTGTCCATTTGTACTCAGTACTTTGTCTACCATTATTGGTAGTTTTTCCCTTCTCTTCCTTTCTCATCTTCCTTTGAAAATTCTGTTTTCTTATAGCCCTTTCTAGTATACTACTACTTGGTACTTGTGTGTTCTTTATAACAGTATTGAGATGTCAGAGAAACTCTCTTGATTTAAAAAGTGTGATTTTCCTGTGGACATAAGATCCCAAATTGTGATGTCCACTGGGATTATGTGTATTGTTTGCATCTGGCACACCTTGAAGTTGACTGTGCCATTTGCTCCAGATTTAATTCTAGGGCCTTGACTTGACCACAAGAACAAATTAGTTTTGCGGGGTCTTTTGCCCTCTATATCATTTTCAGTGGCTAGGGGTGAAAAAGTCAGAGAAATCAAAAATTGACACAGACTGAGGAGAAGGAAGCCTGGAAAAGGTATCCAGATCAATCCTTGACTTTGGTTTTTGCTCCATCTGTCCGTCTCTGAGCTGCCAACCCAAATATCAAGGTGGTCTCTAATCCATACCCACCCCTTCCATTGGATCCCATTTCATCCAGGCTGTCTTCTCCATTCCTAGAAGAGTCGCTTGGAAGACATTCTAAGCCTCTTTCCACTGTGTCCTCTCTTTGATCCCCCAGAAGCCTTTCAGAAGCAGACATGGACAAGATGATGATCCTCAGAGCACAAATGGGGGATCTTCCTGCTTCTACCCCTTCCGGTCCTGAGAACTGACATCTGTCCATCTCTCCTTTGGTATCTCATTCTCCGATCTGTCCTGTTTCGGAGCCATCGGATCCAAGATCCCTGCGGTGTCTGCATCAGATCTTAAGAATGTTTGCTCTGCTCTTCGACTTAGATAGTTCCCCTGAGCACCTGGCACCGCGTTTCAGATCCAGAGAGTCTGCATGAGATCTGGGGTCTTGGAGTCAACTCCAAAGCTTTTGGAGCTATTGGGCTGGTTAGCTCTGGTCTTACTCCCTCCTCGGGTGGAACACGGATGGGGTTGCAGTAGATTTAAGAGATTCCAGCATTGAAGGTGAATACTTCTGTTTCTCCAAGGAGATGTTCTTCGTGTTTTACTGTTGCAGTCATTACATTTGGGTAATCTGCTGGCAGGTTGCCCTCAGTCAGACTGAATTCCAAAGTCTTGGGTCCTGCGTCAGTTGCGGTCTTCTCTTCCATGACGTCAGGTCATCAGGGGTATAAAACATGCAGCCAACACCATTTTCTTCAGTCTTTCTTGCCACCCGGTACCCAAGGCAGAAGCATTTCACAAGTGCCGGTCGGCCGACTACTGAAATATTCGAGTTTGAGTTTCAGAACAGAAGTCTTCACTAAAGCTAAGTACCCCGTTGGGGAAACTTTTTTTTTCTTGCTTTTTACCGATGTCAGAAAAAGTTAATAGTTGTATTACTTGTGGGAAGCAAATACCTCATAAGGATTTCCATTTATACTGTATTCCTTGCCCTAGGCCCTGATCACAACGTGCCTGGCTGTCGGTTTTGTGCTAGATTTAACCAACGCACTATTAAGCGTTGGTATATTTTTGCATCAAAGTATTTTGGAAACAGATTTAACTACCCAGAAATGTCGTCGGATAGCAATCAGACTACCAGAGTACATAAAAAACGCAAAGAAAAGGACAGGGAAGATTTAAAACCGTCGAAGCTTCTCCTAAGTCAGTCGCTGGTACTCCGTGAGGTGCCTTCACAGCCCCTGATAACCACTACCTTCGAGTCGCAGGCCTCTGCCGACACCCATGTGGACTCCGGCATGCCACAAGATACTGAAGGTATTGGACCGACGGATGCATCTTCCTCAGATGGGTCTGGAGCCGTTGAGCAGGCAGTGGCTTCTGAGGGTGTATTCAGACTTCAACATTTGTACATCAAACCGATGACAGCTGCAAAACCAAAGGCAAAAGCAACTTCTAAACCTAAAATAACGACGCATGAGCCACGTGCACAGGCCTCTATGCCTAAAAAACAGATGATCAAAGTGGCTGAAGACCTTATTACCTTGATCAGGGGTACCCATCCCCCTCCAGATAAGAGGCCTAGGCAAGACACTGATTATGAATCTTCAGATCAGGTTTCGATTTCTTCTGAGTATTCTTCTGATCAGGAATTATCTATACCTCCCTATGAGGATTCTGATGCTGAGGAGTCTATTCCATCTGCATCTCCTCCTGAGGATTATTAATTTGGAGAAACCTTGCATACTTTGAGGGAGCATTTTCACTGGGAGAGTCAAGACTTCTCAGAATCAAAAAAGAGGCTCCGGGATTTCCTTCTCCCTCAGCACAAGCCTTTAGCCATTCCCCCTGTTTTAGACATTGTGGGTGATGCATTTCTGGAGTCAAGCTTGACCCCTGACTCCTTACCTCCGGCTCCCAGTAAGCCTGACAGATATTAGAGTCCCCGACTCACATAAATTTTTATTTAGAAACCCTGCTGCTGATCCTGAAACTATTTCACAGGGCCCAAAGGGAGTTAAGCCCTCAACAGCAAAAAACCCTACCCCCTCTGACAGAGATTCTAGGGCACTGGACAGATGAGAAAAAAAGGTTTATACATCTGCAACCTTGGCAATCAGTGCCTTAAATTTTCAATTTCATATGCTTAAGTACGAACAACATGTTATGAAATTACTGAAACAGAAAATTATGTTGATTTCAGAATGTGCAGAAAATAAAGAATTGCAGGAATTATTGCATGCAGCTGAACAAGGTGGAAAGCATACTTTTCAATGTGGTTTTGATTCTTTAGAGGCCTCCTGCAGGGCCGCAGTTATTGGATCTGTGATTAGGAGGCATACCTGGTTAAAGGAACAAAATTTGCCTGGTCATGTTAAACCTAAATTGAACCTTTACAGAATGATTCTCTGTTTGGTATTAAGGCAGAAGAGGTTTTAAAGACAATGGAAGACAAAGCTAAGTCTATGCAAACTGTTAAAGATTTCTTAGAAGTGCAGCCACCAAGATTCAGTAGACACTGGCCTACAAAAAATTGGTCCTATCCTGTGTCAGACAGAGCTCAAAGGGGTAAATCCAGATGCCCTAAGGGTTCTAGGTACCAGGCTCAAGATTCATACAGGTCAAAGCAATGGGGTGCATCCACCTCCAAATCTGGAGGAGATAAAGGGCAAACCTATAGAAAGCAATCCCAATGACTTGCCTCTGCCTACACCAAGCACTTATCTTTTGGCAGCACCCATAGGGGGAAAATTAGCACTTTTTGCTCAAAATTGGCAGTTAATAACCCAGGACAAGTGGGTACTAAACATCGTATCACAGAGATACAGATTCCATTTCCACGCACTGCCAATGACAAATGCTTGGCCAGATCCGCCAAAAAATCAATGGGCAGAGGCACAGAAACAGGTTACATCCCTCATGGATATGGGGACTGTTCAGACAGTACCAGAACAGGAAAAAGGACAAGGTTTTTATTCAAGACTGTTCTTGGTACCCAGAAAGGACAAGGCCTGGCGGCCAATACTGGATTAATCGATTTTGAACACATACCTGAACATTCCAAAATGCTCACTTTGCAGCAGCTTCTGCCCATGCTGGGCAAGAATGCTTGGCTGGTGAATTTAGACCTAAAAGAGGCATACCTGCATGTCCTAATAAGACCGTCGTGCAGAAGATACCTCCGATTCAAGGCTGGCTTAATGCATTACCAATTCTCTGCACTGCTCTTTGGCTTATCTACTGTGCCCAGGGTCTTTACAAAGTGCCTGGCACCAGTAATTGCATTTAGCAGACAAAGAAGTATACAAATATATCCTTACTTGGACGACTTTCTCATTCAAGTAGAGAACAAGGACACTCTTCTATGACACCTGGTGTTTGTGAAAAAGCTTTTTACATGCCCTAGGGTACACAATAAACAAAAAGAAATCACAACTGGTACCCTCTCAAAAAATAACATTCTTGGGTGCAAGCTTGAATACAACTGCCCAGATGGCTTACCTCACGCCAGGCAAACAAAGGCAACTGACTACTTACTTCAAACTGATGGCAACAAAAAAACAGTCTTCTGCAACAGACATTCTGCAGGCTCTGGGCTTCATGGCATCCTGCATCCTACTAATTCCATATGCAAGACTGCATATGAGGAAACTGCAATGGTACCTAAAAAGTTTATGGAGTCAACACTCACATAGCCTGGAAACAATGATTCCTCTCATTCCCTGCCTGCAACAGGAGTTTCTATGGTGGGCAAAGGCCTGTCACCAAAACATGGGATGGCCCTTCACTCTACCCCCTGCCAACCAAACCTAAACAGACAGATTATGCCTGGAGGGCCCACATGGCAGGAAGATGCATTCAGGGCATATGGGCACCAAATCAAATGCATCTACATATCAACCAGAAAGAGATGCTAGCTGTTCAAAATGCCCTAACAGCCTTCAAGGACTTGCTTCATCCAGGACAACTACTGATAAAGACGGACAACACCACAGTCATGTGGTATATAAACAAGCAAGGGGGCACACACTCATACCCCCTTTGCAGATTAGCCATGGCACTGTGGGACACAGCTTTGACCTACCAAATACATCTTCAAGCTCAATTCCTGCCAGGAAAACAAAACACTTTGGCAGACGATTTAAGCAGAAACCTTATGGATCCTCACGAGTGGAAACTAAATCCACAAGTCTTCAACATGATGACAGAGAAATGGGTGAGCCCAAACATAGATCTATTTGCCTCTCCTCAAAATTATCAACTGAAAAGATTCTGCACAAGGACTTATCACAGACAAGCATGGAAAGTGGACCTATCCTTCAGTTGGAAAAACCTATCAGTTTACGCCTTTCCTCCTCTGCCTATTCTACCCAAGGTCCTCCTAAAAGTCAGACTCGAGAAGCCAAAGATTATATTAATTGCCCCGGACTGGCCCCGCCAGTACTGGTACCCAATCTTAAGGAACTTGTCTCAATAGCCAGCTTGGACCTTGCCTCAAAAACCACAACCACTGTCCCAGTAAAACAATCAGATCCTGCACAATCAACTACAGACTCTGAACCTGGCAGCATGGCTAATCCTGTAATCATACAAACGACACCTCTCAGTAAAGCTGTGATGGATGTCATTTTGGAAGCCAGAAGGCCTAGTACTAGAAAATCTTATGCTGACAAATGGAAGAGATTCTGTGCTTGGAATCGGGCAAAATGGACTGATACAGCAGAACCACATATTCCTCAGATATTACGATACTTAACTGAGATGCTTGACAAAGGCCCATCTTTCTCATCAGTCAAAATCCATGCCTCTGCCATTTCAGCTCATTACAATACAGAGCCACCAATCTTTTCTTATCCTTTACTAAAGCAGTATCATCACCATTACCTGCATGGGACCTCAATTATGTGTTGGAAAAGCTCAACCTGCCTTTATATCAGCGGTAGCAGCTGGTTCAAACAAAGTTCTTATCAAGGACGACAGCTCTGCTACTAGCAATTACTTCAGAAAGAAGAGTTTCCGAGCTACAGGCCCTCATGGCTGTAGAGCCTTTTATCATATTTTACCCAGACAGGGTGTCTGAGGACAAATCCTACTTTTATGCCTAAGGTTGTTTCCAGTGGGACTCTTAACCAAACAATTCATCTGCCAACATTTTATCCAAATCCGCAGAACAAAGGGGAGAGAATTCTGCATTCCTTGGATGTACACAGACAGCTAAGATTCTATTTGAGCAGGACTAAAGCTCTAAGAAAAGCTGAGCAATTACTAGTGTCATATGCTGCAGGATCAGAAGGAAAGGCTATTTCAAAGCAGACAATTTCAAAGTGGATAAGCCATTGCATCCATTTCTGCTACTTACACCATGGCAAACCTGTGCCCAAGGGCATTAGGTCTCACTCCACCAGGGCTGCAGCTACTTCAGCAGCCTTTCTCAGAGGAGTACCAACCAAGGACATTCTAGAGGCTGCTACTGGAGTTCTGTTCACACCTTTATAAAGCATTACCATTTGCCTCTCTACTCTGTCCAGGGCAGGCTTTGCCACTGCAGTGCTGCAGGGCCTTATAGCCTCACCTAATGCTGTTTAGCTCCAGCCTCCCAACCATAGCTTTAGGATTCTACCCAAATGTAATGACTGCAACAGTGAATACACTTGAACATCTACATTTATGGTACGTGTACACAACTGTACTTTCTGCTTCCAAGGCTGTGGACAGGGTTTTCTCTGTGAATAGAGAACAGACATCTCTGCCCACTTTGGATCAGACAACCCTGCCTCACACTGCTGTTTTCTGAGCCTCAACCATCTCTCTTACTGGGACAGACAACCTGAGCAAACCAGCAGGCAGTCCATCAAGACATTGGTGTCTCTTCCAACACTTCCCCAGAATACCCCACTAAGCAGAGTACCCAACTTGATTTTGATAATGGGAAGGGGTCCCCAGATCACCACCTGATGATGTCGCCTTTGGAGACATCCTGGAGCTCTTGAAATAAAAAGGTGGTCATCTGACACCCCTCCCAGGAGGAATCTGTGTTCCTGGAGGCTTTTCGGTTTAACCCATCTACTTTTTGGGTGACCCCCCCGGTGAAGACATCATTGATTTAGTCTCAGTGAGCATTGAAGGAGGCAGACATTACTGACCCAGTGCCCAAAAGATCAGATAAAATTCTTGCCCTCCCCTAAAGACTATATACACTGGAGTAAGGGAGTACCTGTTGATGCCATTGGTGTTGCTACAACTAAAAGAAAACTAGCAGAACAGAGTTCTTCTGTCCATTCCCCTAATTGAGTCTAGAGCATTAGACAGATTTAGGAAACATGTTTATGCTTCAGTGACCTTTGCCTTTGGTCACTGAATTATTTGACAACTTTTTTATGAGACTACAAAAAGATTTGATCAAGGAGCTTGCCAAATCTGTCTTGGGGTCCATGTCCTCTTAGGTTGGAAACAGAACCTCCTCTCAAATGGCCATCCTCCAATCTGTCTCAAATGTGCATCCATTGAAGTTGGTGTCCTGTGCTGTGGAAGATACCTCATGGGTGTCTGGTTCAGGCATAGCCATTAGGAGACATGCCTGGATGCTCTTGTGTGATTTTGCAGAACCATTTAAGTCTTCATTGATCAATGCACTATTTGACAGATGATCTGTTTTTCCCCAATTTTAAAGAAAGACCCTGTCTGCTGTGGGTATATGTTTTCTACCCTACAAAGACCCTTCTCTGTGAACCAGCAAGGTGGCAGAAAGATGTGATTTAAAAAGTCTCAGGTTCCTTCCAGGATTCATGCAGTGGTAGTTCCCTAGGGGCAGAGGGGGAACTCAGCTGGAAGACACCGTCCTTGTGGCAGATGTGGTCTGCAGAACCAGGGCTGTAGAGATTTTCTCAGGCCCTATCAGCATTCCTGAAGGGAAGCCCCGACTCTCCCTGTCTGGAGGCAGTCAGGGTCATTTATCCCTGCACAAGAAAGCCTGGCTGTCTATCGTAAAGGTTTTGTGAGTGCAGAGGATTGTATGCAGAGGTTATAAAATACTATTTACCCTAGTCCCTCCCACAGTTTTGAAGAAACTTCAGGATGTTCCACCCAGTCAGAGGGAAACACCATATCTAGAAATGAGTCATCCAAGGTCCCACCAGACCAGAAGGGGTCTAGAACTTACTCAAGACTCTTCTTAGTGCCAAAAAGACAGGGGACTTGAGATTGATTCTGGATCTTAGCGAGTTAAATCAGTTCAGTATACAAAGTTTCAGGTGGTCGTGGTTCTGTCCTTTTTGCCTCTGCTGCAAAAGGGCAATTTGATGTGCTCGGTAGATATTCAGGATTTATACTATCATTTCAGAATGATCAGGAACTCCAAGAGATATTTATTTTTCTGGCTGGGAGACAGTCATTATCAGTTGTGAGCACTGCCCTTTGGTCTCACCACAGGTCCCCATTGTTTTCACCAGATGCATAGCAGTGGTGGCAGCTCACTTGAGACTGCTGGAATTCCAGGTGTTTCCATATCTAGATGACTGGCTCCTAACTGCCTCAACCAGGCATGAACTACTGCAAGCAATGGACTACTTAACTTCAGTTGTGTTCTCATCTGGGAATAAGTCAGTTACAAATCATCTCAGTTCACCCCAACACAGAGTTTATTTGGACACAGTCAGCCTCTCTTCCCTCCAGTCCAGTAAACATACTGCAGTCCCAAGTCAAGAAAGTGATCCATAATTCATCTCTTCCAGCCCAACTGCTACTACAGGCATTGGGTTGGCAACAGCTGTCACCCTTGTTCCATTGGCCAGGTTCTACATGAGAATCCTTCAGTAGACTCTGACTCAGTGGTCCATTCTCAAACATCCATTATCCATGCCAGTCAAGATTACTCGAGCATGCAAAATATATCTTCTATGGTTTATTCATTCAAACCAGCTCCATGAAGGCTGTCCCTTTGTTCTTCCCCTTCCCATGTCCACGGTGATCACAGATGCCTTCCAGCTTGGGTGGGCGGGCACTACAAAGAGGTCAAGACTTGTCATTGTCTTGGAGATGAGAGCTGTCCTCCCAGCATTGCAGGCCTCTCAAAACATTCTCCCATCTAGCACAATTGCAATACAGACTTGACAGTATGTCAGTAGTGTGGTGCATTGGCAAACAAGGGGCAAGTAGATCTTACCCTCTTTGTTGAGAAGCTGTGGGCAATCTCATCCAATCACTTTCTAATAGCAGTGCACATCCCAGAGAAATCCAGTGTGATTGGAGACGAGCTAAGTAGGTCCATTCTGATGCCTCACGACTGGTTTCTCAACATAAATATAATGGAGAGAACTTTCTGTCAATGTGGCCAGCCTTGCTGCAATCTAAATGGATCTTCCTTCACCAACAAGTTCAGCAGATTCTTTGCACTAATCCCTCCATCAGGGTAGTCACCGAGAGATGCTGTAGTTCACAGTTGACCTTCTGGTCTCCTGTATGCTTTTCCACCCTTATGACCAATTCCTAAATTTCTTCAGAAAGTTTTTTGAAGAGCATAATTATCCTCGTTGCACCCTTTTGGCCTTGTCAGATTTGATTTCCCTTCCCCTGGCCCTCCTATTCAGTATCCCTGCTGAATTTTGGATCCAATTCCAGACCTCCTGTCTCACCCAAATGCCATGACCCATCCAGACATAACAGGCCTCAAACTGACTGCATGTTTTCTCCAATTCTACTGATTGCTAGACAGCCCAAGCTGTCCTCCCTGGTCCATCATATTTTGCTCTCTTCCTTTAAGGCTTCTATTAAAAAGTCTTACAAGAGTAAGTGGAAAAGATTTGGCTTGTGGACCCTTAGCAAAGACCTAGACCCCTTTTCAGCACCATTACCAGCGAGCCCTGAATTTTTAGCTTTGACCTGTAATGAAGGAGCTATTGGAGTTCATTTGGCTTCCATTTCTAATTTCCACTTGGGCAAAAATAACTACATTAGCCACCTCCAAAATTATGCAGGGCCTTTCTCAAGGGAGCTTAGACCTCCATTAAAAGATCCTACTCCCCTTTGGGATTTAAATATATTGCTTCGGGCCATAACTCCATCTCCCTTTGAACCTTTGTATCTTAGAAAAACATTTTTTTAGTGTCTATTATGTTGGCTAGAAGAGCAGCTGAACTCCAGGCTCTGTCTTCAAAGTCTCCTTATCTAATTTTTCACAAAAACAGGGTATCATTGTGAACTAATCCATCCTTTTTACCTAAGGTTCCTTCTGAGTCCAATATTAACCAGCTCTTTAATCTTCCAGTTTTCTTTCCAAATTTTTCAAGCAAAGGAGACTACATGTTACACACCTGTTGGATGTGCATAAACAACTTTGTTTACTTTCACAGAACCAAAGATTTTAGTAAATCAGACCAGTTTGGTTTCCTTTTCTCCTACCAGACTAGGCAGTCCAGTTTCTAAAGTTACAGTGGCGAAATGGTTAACTAATTGTATAACCTTTGTCTGTGTTAAATTGGGTTTATCTTTACCAAAACCTCCTAGGGCCCATTCCACAGAATATATGGCAGTTTCTTCAGCTTTTTGGTCCAGAGCATCTAGATATTTCTGCAGCCACAGCTTGGACTAGTCCCCACACTTTCATTGTGAATTGGATTTGATTTCTAGAAACAGAGCATCATTTGGTTCAGCATTACTCTGGAATATCCTTCCTTAGGGCCCTCCCAGAGTAGCTGGGGATGCTGTCCCTTCAGTTGAGAAAGAAATGAAAATGACAACATCAGATTGAACAGTTATGTATACTCAAAAGGACATTACATCTGTGTTGTCCATTTTCATTCTTTTTCAATTCCTCGCACACCTGCCTCCGCTTATTTTCTCTTTTGGAGAGATCCAAGAGTTGTATAGGAGCACTTCCTTGTTTGAGCTCCAGCTTCCCTTTTCTTTTTTACCTCCAGTATTTCTATTATTGGTTGTCCTTTTATATCTAGGGACAGCAAAGTTGATCCGAGGGATGTTAGGTTTGTGGAGCATTATGGGAAAAGGGAGGAGCTCGAGAGTTCTGGGATCCAGTGATCAGGTAGAAGCAGCTGAGTTAGATCAGAGTCTCTGATCCGAACCCATCAGTTGAGGAAGATTGACAATGGGGCAATGCAATGGAACATTATGGTCAGTACCCAACTTGCTATTCTGTATGATGGACGAGGGTAATGTGTCCACACCTACTTTGGAGAAGCTTCCTCACATAGGAAGAAGAGATTAAACTGATTTTGAGCCACTCTTTTCTCTCACTCTTCAAAAATAGACAATGTTGCGAAAAAAATTGAAGCACCTTTGGTTGCTCTGATCCTGCAGCCAAACATTAACAATGCTGTTCAGTGAACTGATGTGGACATGGAGGGCAAAGTTTGATTAGACTCTCAATTGCCCAATGAATCAGGCATGGAGAGGAGAGGAATGCAAGGTTTGTCTGCTCACCTCCCTCTGATGAAAGGAGAGAGGCAAATGCTTGTTTGTGAGAATCTCCATTGGAGATCAGAGATTATGTGGAGGTGCTTGTCTACAAGGGGGGAGTACAGAGCCAGTTGACCATCATGTACAGTGGTGTAGCATGCAGTATTGAGACACATTACATGGCCAACTCTTTAACATGAGTGCACTTATATTAGGTTATAAGCAATAGAAAATCTGAACCACTCTCGATAGCCATCTCACTGACAATCCTCATTTGTTTCATGTCCCTGCAACGGGTAGTAAATGGCCCAGTTAACCAAGAAGAGAGGGTAAGATGGTAAGCAGGCAGCGAGGACAAAAAAGTGCAAAAACAAATGCTTTTAAAGCAGGACCGAAGCACCTTTTGCCTGCTTCTGCTTCCAAGAAGGCGGATGCCCTTAACTGGCCCTAGCCTTTCTTTATATACTTGTGCTGAATCTTGAGTGAGTTCTCTGCAGCATAGGCCATTGACACTACAGCATTTTATCAGCTGACAAGCTGTTACATCAGTATATTGCAGTGGAACTCTCATGACAGGCCTACTCTGTACTGCTGAGTTGTAGACTGTTCTGTTGAAAGGGGGGCAGAAGGATATGCTGCTGCCCCCCATTGCAGATCTCAGCAACTTCATCCAGCACATGTGTGGTTTCAGATGGCTCTTGTAGAATCTCATGCACTTGCCCTTGCAGCAAATCTGAATGGTGTCTGTGAAATGACCACTACCTTGTGAGATAACATTTGGGTTCACAACACAGATTCCCCCATTTCACTGTAGTTTGGTGTCACTTTCAGTACATGTTGTTTTGTTTTTCCACACCTGGAATCTTTTCTTTCCCTTGCCTGGATATTGGGTTCCTGGTAATCCCATGCAGGGTCTTGTGTAAACATTTTTAATTCAGGCACACTGCTGTGTCAGCGGATGTCTTGAGCTAAGTATGCTCCATTTTCAGATATTCCTCCCCTTAGAGGGCCCAGAAAGGTGAGGATGCCATGTTGAGTCAAGGTTTGAATTTTGTAGCACCATTAAGGCTTTTGACAGTCGTTTGCTTTGCTGCAACACTCACCAGCATAATTGTTTGTGAGTTGTCAGTGATGTTTAGAGCCATTACATGCTAACTAGCATTTTACTTTAAAAAAAAAAAAAAAAAAAGACATCAGAATCCATGCCAGGGGAAAGAAAATAAATAGCCAGAGCAACACTAAATAATGACTGTATTGTCAGCCGGCAAAGAAGTTAGCAAATTCCACGTTATTCCCACTTAATATCAATCTGAAGTCTGTTTCTACAGGGAATACTGTTCTGAACACTAGTTTGAATGAAATGACAGATCTGAAGTAGGAGATTCATTTGTCAGCAACCTGTGGGTTATGGATCCAATATCAGATCCGAACCGGCATGGTTTATCCAGCTATGGATCCGAGCTCCTAGCTCCTCCCCTCACCCATAATGCCCTGCTCTCCCTACATGACCTCAGATCTAGTTTGCCGCGTTCATGGTGACAGCCTAGATTTCGAGCTCCAAAGCTAAGTGGTTTATTTAGTATTTTAAAAGGGTTTTTATAACTTAAAAATACTACTGTGTGAAAGTGTTAGGTTCCCCTTCTATATATTATATTTTTGAGTTAAGTTAACTTAATTATGTGTACCCTCCCCTCTCTGGGGTGCAGCTTGTGTGAGCGTGTGTTTCTTTGGGGCCTTTGGTGTGTGTGCTAGTGTATTTTATTTTTTCTTTAAAAAAAAAAAAAAAGTCTGAGGCCCCAAAGGCAATTTTCTCAAAATGCTCCAAGTGTGGCCATAAGCTATCCCCTGCTGATGGCCACACTCGGTGCGTTCGATGCCTTGGGGTTGAACACCTCACCTCTGGATGTTCAATCAGTGCAGGGTTCAACCCCAGGGCATTGAAGGAGCGGAGGTCGAAGCTGGTCTTGGCGGGACTCTTGCCCCCGGACTCTGCTTCAGCCTCCGCCCCGTTAGTGGTTTCCGCTCCGGCGGTTGCTGCTTTACCTGCTCCCCCTCCTCCTCCCGGGATTCAAACTCCCTCTACGGGTTCGGAGGAGAGGGAAGTGAGGAAGAAGGACCGGAGGGAGAAGCACCATAAGCGGCGGGCCGAGACCTCCGTTTCGGCCCCGCCGGCTAAACGGGCTTCTCCTCCGGCCTCTTTGGCTGCTGGCTCTCCATCTTCTCAGCTCCGGCCCCCATCCTTTTCACCGGGGCCTGAGGAGGAGGAGACCTGACCTCCTTCGAGGCTATCGAGGCGGTACTCAAGTCCTACCTCGGTAGCCTCTTCGAGGTCTACCTATAGCCTCTCCGACGCTGATCTGGACCGGATGATGCGAAGGTTCATCCAGGCCCAGATGCAGATGGGAGTGCTCCTGCCTCCCCCCCCCCCCCTGGGGGGGAGCTCGACCCCATTTTTCAAGCCCATAGCTCCTTCTCCGACCCGCTACCCGGGCTCGGAGCATTTGGAGCCGGGCAGCTTCGGAGCCGGGGGTGGGTCGGCGCCGACAGTACTAGGTACTTCGGATCCGACCCTGCCCTCGAGTGTTTTGGATCTGACCTCTCGGTGCCTGGCTCCGAGCTTCGGATCCGGGGGACTCAGTGTGCCTTCGTCACCGTCCGTGTTGGAGCGCACTGGTCCCGCTGATCCGAGTGGCTCGGTGCCGGCTCCGATCCACTCCTCGGATCCGAGGGGGAGCCGACTGTCGGATCCTTTGGTCAAGGCTGGCTCCCTTTCGGCTTTTGATGTAGTGGAGAGGGCTCTGTTGAGGGCTTCCGGACCCCCGGCACTTGCTTCGGCTCCGTCCCGCACTCCATCTGCACTGGGTCAGGCTTCCGCCATCCGGCCACTGGGACAGCCCGTTTCAATGCCCCAAGCAGTTCCATTGGAACAAGACACTGCTTGCGAGGGCTCCTCGGACAGCCCCCCTGAGGAAGCACCTCACAAGCACACGTGTAAAAGGAGGCACATAGACTCCCCCGAGTCTTTAACTGAAGACACAGATTTGGAGGAAGGGGAAGGCTCCCCAAGATCACCCCCCCCGAGGATGTCTCCTTTGGAGACATCATGGAAATGCTTCGCATAAGAGGTGGGTGGTCTGCCCCAAAGTCTTCCTCGGACAAGTCCGTGTTCTTGGAGGCATTCGAAGCGGGCCTGTCTACCTCTTGGGTGTCCCCTCCTGCCGACCCCCTGGTGGACCTTATTACCACCAGGGCGTGCAAGGAACCGGACACCGTGGAGCCGATCCCCAAAAGGCCAGACAGAATTCTTAGCCCCCCTGCTGACCGTGCCCACTGGAGTAAGGGACCTCCGGTAGATGCCATGTTGATGGCAGCAGCCACCAAGAGGGAACTCGCCCAGGACAGTCCCTCAGTCCATCCTCCGAGCAAGGAGTCTCGGATGATGGACCGCTTGGGGAAGCGAATGTTTAGTTCAGCGACCTTCTCGGTGAGGGAGCTCAACTATCTGGCACATGTTATCAGGATGCAGCGTGATCTTATCAAAGAATACACTGCATCGCCCCCAGAGTCCATGTCGGAGGAGGACAAACTTTTGCACTCCACCCGTATGGCCACTCTTCAGTCCGTGACAAATACCTCTATGTGGTTGCTGTCCCATGCTACTGAGGGAGCCGCTAGAGCTGCAGGAGTAGGCCTAGTCACTAGACGCCAGTCCTGGCTCCGCCATTGCGATTTCACGGAGCCCTTCAAGGCGTCTTTCGCGAACGCCCCCTTTGATGGTTCTGCCCTTTTTGGCAAAACGGTTCGCGACACCTTGACCCAGAGCGAGAAGGACGGGAAGATGCTGTCTGCCGTCGGGATCCGCTTCTCTGTGCCCCAGAGGTCCTACTGTAGGAACCAAAAGGGCCAGAAGAAGATGTGGTTCTGGAAGTCGCAGCAATCCCAACCCGCTCCGGACAACCAGTCCTTCCATGGCAGAGGAGGACAGGGAGGACGCCGCCCCAGGGGCAGAGGGGCTCCCAGGAATTTCGGGTCCAGAGAACCTTTCTCTGAACGGCCCGTGCAACAGCCCTGAGGGGTTGCCCGACTGCTCCACTCTGGAGGCAGTCGGGGTACGTTTTTCGGAGCACCTAGCGGCATGGGAGCCCATAACATCAGACCGCTGTGTCCTCCGCATTATATCCAGAGGATACAAGATCCCTTTTCATCATGTCCCAAAGCTAAAATCCCTCCCCGACGTTCCACCCGGTCAGTGGGAGGCTGCTTCAGCAGAAATTGGCCATCTGCTGAGGAAAAGAGCCATCCAGCCCGTCCCCCCAGACCAGATTGGATCAGGGTTCTACTCCAGGTTCTTTGTAGTGCCAAAAAAGATGGGGGACCTAAGACCAATTTTAGACCTGTCCCTGTTAAACCTGGCAGTTCCCAAGGAGACGTTCCGGATGGTCACTTTGCAATCCATTCTCCCCCTTCTGGGAGAGAATCACTGGATGTGCTCTATAGACCTCAAGGATGCGTACTACCACATACTGATGGACAGACGTTCCAGGAGGTTTCTTCGCTTCCGGCTGGGAGCCAGTCACTACCAGTTCAGGGTCCTTCCCTTTGGTCTCACCACAGCCCCCAGGGTGTTCACCAAAGTGTTAGCAGTGGTTGCGGCCCACCTGAGGCTTCAGGGGGTGCAGGTCTTTCCGTACCTGGACGACTGGCTTACCGCCCCAACAAGGCATCTACTATCCTTGGCGAGAGACTCCTTTCTTCATCTAGCTCCCTGCCTGGGCATCACGATAAACGTAGCAAAATCCAACTTGGCCCCTACTCAGTTGATAGAATTTATAGGTGCCAGGTTAGACACGAGGGAGTTAAGAGCCTTTCTCACAGCCGACAGAGTTCGGAATCTGCGACTCCAGGTGCGGGCCATCCTCCACTCCAGCTCAGTTCCGGCGGAATTGGTCCTGAGGGCACTAGGGTCCATGGCGGCAGCGATTTCTCTTCTTCCACTCGCCCGGTTCAACATGCGGGTCCTTCAGTGGACACCAAGTACAGTGGTCATACCTTTCTCTCCCCCTGCATCATCCCATTGCGATCATTAAGGCTTGCAAGCGGTCTCTCTTGTGGTGGCTCCATTCCCAGGATCTCCACAGAGGCTGCCCCTTTTGTGCTTCTCCCCCTCTCGCCACGGTGACCACGGACGCCTCCCGCCTCGGGTGGGGGGGGCATTTTGCAGGCCGGACAGTCCAAGGCACGTGGAATGACTCAGAGACCTCCCTGCATATCAATGTTCTGGAGATGAGAGCAGTGCTCTTGGCGTTGCAAGCACTTCAGGCCTTTCTTCCCCTGGAAACAATTGCGATTCAGTCAGACATGTCGGTGGTCTGGTACATCAACAAACAGGGGGGAACCAGGTCTTACCGTTTATGTCGAGAAGCCATGAGAGTGTGGGAATGGGCGATCTCCACCAACCGCTTTCTCATCACAACGCATATTCCGGGTCGGTCCAACATCCTTGCGGACAAGCTCAGTCGCACCATCCTCTCCCCATACGAGTGGTCTCAATGCTCAAGTAGCGAAACGTATCTTCGCACAGTGGGGAACTCCTTGTTGCGATCTCTTTGCTTCTCCCTTAAACACCAAGTGCGACAGTTTTTTCGCTCTAATCCCTCCTCCAGGGGATTCCCCGAGAGACACTGTGGTGCATGCTTGGCCCCCCGGTCTTCTTTACGCATACCCCTCTTTGCCTCTGATGCTCCAGGTTCTTCAGAAAGCCTCTCGGTTGGGGTGCAGATTGATCCTCAGTGTCCCATTCTGGCCTCGGCAGATCTGGTTCCCTTACCTAAGGTCTCACTCAGTGAATCCTCCTTGGATTCTAGATCCCATTCCGGATCTGATATCACACCCATCGAACCTACCAACTCCGAACCTGGACAACCTGAAGCTAACTGCTTGGCTGCTCCAGTTCCACTCCTAATCAGGACTCCCGGTATCTCGTCCCCCGTTAAGGCCATTCTGGTAGCAGCTCATAAACCCTCTACCAGAAAAATTTACCACAGTAAATGGAAACGATTCTCCATTTGGGCGGAGCGGCAGGGTCTAGATCCCTTCACGGTTCCCCTTCCTTTGGTGCTAGACTTCCTTACCACTCTTTTTAATGATGGTGCCAGTAGTTCCATGGTCAAAGTGCAGCTTGCGGCCATTTCTCATTATCATGTTGGTCATGACTCTGGACCTCTTATGTCCGCCAAATTATGTAAAATCTTCCTAAAAGGCACCTTTCTGCTTAAACCCCCTGTCAAGCAGGCGGTTCCACCATGGGATCTTTCCTTGGTTCTTCAGGCCTTGACCACTCCCCCCTTCGAGCCTGCGGCAACAGTAGATCTAAAATTCTTCTCTCTCAAGACTGCATTTTTAGTAGCCATTACTTCGGCCAAAAGAGTTTCAGAACTTCAAGCCTTATCCATGAAGCCGCCTTACTTAGTCTTCCACCCGGACCGCGTATACCTCAGGATCAATCCCTCCTTTCTTCCTAAGGTAGCTTCAGAAGCAAACATTAATCAGTCCATCAACCTCCCTGTTTTCTTTCCTAAATATCAGAACAAGGGTGAATACAAGCTGCATTCCTTGGATGTTCACAGGCAGCTTCATTTTTATCTTAACAGGACAGCTGGTCATAGGCAATCCGACCAATTGTTCATTTCCTTTGCCAAATTCAATCTGGGTAAACCAATTTCCAAAGTCTCCTTGTCACGCTGGATTTCGCAGTGTATTCTTTTAGCTTACCAAGCTTCTGGGAGGCTCGCACCGGAGGGAGTCCATGCCCATTCAACCCGGTCAGTTTCTACCTCAGCGGCCTTTAAAGCTAGGATTCCTCTGGATGACTTTTGTGCAGCAGCCACTTGGGCTTCATCTCATACCTTTATTTCTCATTACAAGCTGGATATCACATCTAGAGGTAGAGCATCCTTTGGCTCCACGGTGCTCCGGAATATCCTTCCATGACGGCCGCCCAAGACTCGGGTAGCTGGGGACTCTGTCCCACAGGTTGCTGACAAATGAATCTCCTACTTCAGATTTAGAAGTTATGTACTTACCATAACGTTCCATCTGAGTAGGTGGATTCATTTGTCTGCAACCATCCCGCCCTCCTATCCCCCTGGCCTTGTCAGTTTCCTGCATAGAATGTGATACCCATTTCTAGGGTATTTTGATACAGGGCAAACTCGATCTGAGGTCATGTAGGGAGAGCAGGGCATTATGGGTGAGGGGAGGAGCTAGGAGCTCGGATCCATAGCTGGATAAACCATGCCGGTTCGGATCCGATATCGGATCCATAACCCACAGGTTGCAGACAAATGAATCCACCTACTCAGATGGAACGTTATGGTAAGTACATAACTTTTAATTTCAGTAACAAATGTTCTTCTTTCATGTTTCTCTGTTGCAGTCATCACTTGTGGGTTACCCCTGCTGGGTAACTCTCACCCGGCCCAAATACCAGTGTAAAGTTATTCCCTCCTGCATCAGCTGCAGGTCACCAGGGGTATAAAGCAGGGCATCCAACACCATTACATCAGTCTTTCTTGCTGTGGAGCCCAAAGCAGAAGCAGTTTGTGTGCGTCAGTTAGCCGTTGGCAGAGTGAAGTAGAAAAAGTTTTCTGCCCCAATACCTCTCCCACCTCTCAGCAAGGATGTTCCTTCAAGCCCTGGGGTACATGGCATCCTATTGGTGCCATTGGCTAGGCTACACATGAGAAAACTGCAATGGTATGTCAAAAAACTATGTTGCCAGCACTCTGTCTCTGGACCTACAACTGCCCCTGATTCCCTGCTTAAGACAGGAACTCCTATGGTGGACAGAAGTCTGCACCCTGAACAAGGGCCTATGTTTTATAATTCTACACCATGGCCAGACCATCACCACGAATGTCTCAGGCAAAGTCTGGGGGGCACACTTGGGAGACGTGCACCCAAGGCACTTGGGACCTCAGGAACCTAGACCTACACATCAACCTAAAGGAAATGATGGCAGTACTCAAGGCTATTACAGCCTTCAAGAGCCACCTGAATCCAGGGGGTGCTCCTCATCAAAACAGACAATACCACAGTCGTAGTATATCAACAAACAGGGGGGACTCACTCCTACCCACTTTGTCTATCCATGCTTCTCTGGCAGACTGCCTTGATGATGGGCCTTCATCTCATAGCCCAGTACATCCCAGGAGAACACAATACCCTAGCAGTTCACCTCAGCAGAAGTGTCCTGGACCCCCACGAATTGCAACTACAAAGGGAGGCCTTCCTCTCAATCACCCAAACTTGAGAGACCCCAGAAGGAGACCTCTTTGTATCCGTATAGAACAGACAGACTAGTTCTGCAACAGGGAGTTCCACCCAAAAGCTTGGAAGGTGGATGCTGTCTCCTTCCATTGGGGCACCCTGTTTGTTTACGCCTTCCCACCCTTGCCAGTGATCCCAAGGGTGCTCCTAAAGATCAGAGAGGAAGGGCCAAGAGCTATACTAACTGCTCCCAATTGGCCCAGGCAACATTGGTACCCCTTGCTACTCAGCCTAACCAAAAAGCCGCCCAGGAGCCTGCCTCTCAAAGAAGAACTTCTAACACAAGAAAAAAGGGACAGTACTGCATTCCAACCTGCAAAGTCTCAATCTATCCACATGGCTTATACCCCAGAAGTGGATAACAACCAAGTGTTAGTCACGCAGGTCATGGATATAATTAAGGAGGCTAGGAGGCCCAGCACCAGGAAGTTATACTCTGCAAAATGGAAAAAATTCAGTGCCTGGTGCCAAACTTAAGAGTACAAGCAGCTCCCTTGCCTCTCTCTTTCTCTGATTCTAGACTACCTGGTGGAGCTAGTGCAAAAAGGATTATCTTACTCTTCCATCAAGATCCATGCCTCAGCGCGCTCTGCCCATTCCCATACTGAGCAGCCTTTGTTCTCCCACCCCCCTGCTAAAACAATTCCTTAGAGGGTTATCTCACATCAGGCCACCTAGGAGGCCTCCTACACCTGCTTGGGACCTGAACTATGTCTTTGAAAAATTGACCTTACCTCCCTTTGAGCCGGCTGCCTCAGCAGAACTAAAACTTCCTACTGACCATAACCTCAGCTAGGAGGGTTTCTGAACTGCAGGTGCTCATGGCCATTGAGCCCTTCATTGTGTTCCATGCAGACAGGGTGTCTCTTAGAACTAACCCCTCTTCTATGCCTTACAGGGGTCCAGGGAAGTAAATAGTGTGGGAAGAAATAGCCAGGGAATTGTTATGGCTAGACTTGTATAGGGCTGATAGCCTAGTACCAACCTCTGAACCTATGAAGGTGGTGTCTGACGTAACTCTGAATCAGGCTATATATCTTCCCACCTTCTTTCCTAGCCCTCAGAACAGGGGGAAAGAATCCTTCATTCACTGGATGTGCACAGACAACTCTGATACTATCTGGATAGAACCAAGCCTCTGACTGTCCAGCTTCTGGTCAGCTTCATCTCCAAGTAGACCATTTCTAAATGGATATCCAACTGTATCCATTTCTGCTACCTTCCATGGAAAAATTCCTTCCAAGCCTGTCCGAAGCCACTCCACTAGGCAGCATCTATATTTCCACTGCTTTCCTCAGGGAGTCCCTACCAAGGACATCCTAGAAAGCTGCAACTTGAGACTTCACATCCACACTTTCACCAAAGACTACTATTTGCCTCTTTTCTCCAAAACTCAGGCTGGCTTTACCTCTGCAGTCCTGCAGGGTATGCTAAGTCCTCCTTAGAGCAAGACTCCCTGTTCCTCTTGTCCTTACCCTTCTACCATACACCCTTCCTTCAGCTTTGTGAATCTTCCCACAATGATGACTGCAACAGTGAAGCACGAAGAATATAGTACAGTTGTGTACACTTACCATAAATGTAGTTCGAGTGTATTCACTGTTACAGCCCTCCTTCCCCCTCTATTTCCTTCACACCTATTTATACCTATGCCCATCTCCCAAGTTGGCCTTCCTCAGGCCAGGCTCCAATAGGTTGGGGCAAGAAAAACTAATAATGGCTTTATACCACTGACGACCTGCAGCCGACGTAGGAGGGAATATCTTTACTCTGGTATTCGGGCTGGCCGAGGGCTACCCAGCAGGGGTAACCTACAAGTGATGACTGCAACAGTGAATGCACTCTAACATCTACATTTATGGTAAGTGTACACAACTGTACTTTCCAAGCACAAAATACTTCTCCTGATTTTGTTAAACTACCCTTTTTTCAGTCCAAATAAGAGGTTACATCCTAAAACAGCATTAAACAAGAAATCTCAAACTGATGAAAACTTCCTGCCAAAGCAAACTGCAAAATGGCGCCAAAAGCAATCTGAAGTCTATTTTTGCAGGGATTAGTATTCTAAATTCTGCAGTGAATAAAATGACAACAGTTTCAGTAACAGTTACAAGCGCAAATGTATCCTAATTTTGAAAATAAATAAAAGGCTAGTTCAGTCAAAATGTATGCATATGGCTTAAAACAGTATGAACATTAATGCTAGAAATGTTTGACATACAAAAGGGCACCAAAATCATGATTGAAACAAAAAAAAAATTTAAATTCTGTAATCCTGCTCAGTCATTTCAAATAATCATAACCCCAAAGAAAAAAAAACTACAGTTTCAGCAAGATGTCCTTCTATTCGCTGCTGTACTCATGACATCCGAGAGTTTGATTCTGGTGAACTCTCGCATGTCCAGCCATTATACAGAAGTTGCATGCTTACCGGTAGGACATCTGTCTTAAAGGGATGTCTGGTATAAAGCGGACATCAGCTTGCACCTTGCCAGAACTTTACTGCTGCCTGTGTGACTGCCAGCTCTGATCATTGTGTTGCCAGTAGAAGGGTTTCTTCATCAGACTTCAGATAAGAATTCCTTAGGGGGGTTTCTGTTTATTACTTGCTACTGTGTTGGGTAGGAAGGGCAAGTGAAAGTGTGGAAGGCAAATTCCACATAAGGATTCTTATGAGCTCTGCCTAGGCCATGAATACGACCATACCACCTGTAATATTTGTCAGACCTTTGTCCCCAAGACCCTCAGAAGCCATCGCGAGTTAAAACTATACCTTGAAAATCAGGCTCAAACTTCTAGCTTCCAAGATGGACACAACGTCGGAACCCTCTCCCAGTCAAGATGGCCAGAAAGAGTAGGCCCGAGGCTGCTCCTTCCACTCCAGCCATTGCTCTCGAGGCCAGTGAAGGCCCCGAGTCCGAGCCGGAGTCCTTGATGCTTTCTTTGGTGGAAGGCCCAGAGGAAATCTCTCCTTGCCTGAGGTCATGTCCTTGAGGTGGAACCACAGGCATCCGATTTGGTCGCTGAGGTGGAACCAAGGCTTATTATATCAGTGTGTCCGTGTGGTGTCTCCCAGATCATAGTACGTGAGGACATAGTCTCTGATGTAGTGGAGCGCCGGCCGGCCCGCCCTCCACCCCATTTCTGAATCCTCTCTTCCAGGCACCCATAAGAACAAACAAAAAAAACTAAACATATTTCTCAGCCTCTGCCTGCTTCACCTGTTGATCAGAGTCCAGAATGTCAGGCCTTCACGCAAGACTTGCTCAATGCCTTTCTGGCCTTGCATCAGGGCCCGATGCCTGCAACACCCCTATGCCCTCTACCCCTAAGGGGCCTGCTCCGGACATGTCTTCCGCAGAATCCCTAACCTATTCTCAGATCGCTTCAGCTGTGGGATATGCTTCACCACAGGAGGAGTCCAACAACACTGACTCCGCTGGTGAGGACCTCACCTTTGCTGAGACTATCACCAAAATGCAACATTTTTTCAAATGGGACAGCAGTCGGGTCACTGAGATCCAAAAGAGTTACTATGAACTCCTACAACTGAATCTCCCAGCCTGTTTGCTCTGCCCCCAGTAAACCCTACCTTTCTGGATGCCTTCTTGGCTGCTTCCAAAAATCCTGACTTACAGCCGCCAACACCCAAGCATCCAGACAGATTCTATAAGGTGCCCAAGGGGGCAATCTTCCTGTGTAAAGCCTCTTCTCCAGACCCTGCAGTTATTTCTGTGACCACTGACAAAACTTTAGTTATTACCCTTCTCCTATCTATTGCCCTCTGATAGAGAGCAGAATGATGGAACATCTGGGGGAGAAAGCTTATACTTCTGCAACCCTAGCAGTAAGCACAGTCAACTACCAGACTCACATAGCCAAGTATTCCTTGGCTGTCTTGGAAGACTTAGTCAAGCAACTGGGAGAGCTCCTGACTCTCCTGCTAAAGCCAAGGTTTCCTCCCTCCTGAACTCCTGCACACAAGTGACCAAGCAGTCCATCAAGTGCAGCTACGATGCTGCAGAAGCATCTGCTAGGGCTGCCGCCTCTGGATCTGTCAGGACGTACTCCTGGTTAAGATTGCAGCCTCTCCCTGATGACATAAAAGCCAAGCTGCTAGATGTGCCCCTGGATGACAAAAACCTGTTTGAATCAGCTGCTGCTGAACTCTTTTAAGACCCTTCAGACCAAAGGCAAGGAACTGCAGGGATTGAGACGCATCGTTGTCTTCTCAGTTCCACACTTTCAGAGGAACTACCCAGCTAAACTTCTTTTTTGTTAGGTCCTCAACTAAGAGAATGCAAACTAAACCTAGTAAGAACCACAGGAAGCAGCACACTTCCAGGTTTGTTTCATCTGCTCCACCCTCTAAACAGTCCTTTCAGGGAAAGCCTGATAGTCTATGATTACCAGGCCCTCCATCCAGACACCCCTCTTTCCATGCGCCTCTCCCTTCCCACTTGGAAACAGGTTACGCAGGACTCTTGGGTCCTATCTATCATAAAAGAGGGGTACTACATGACCTGGGAGACACGACTCTCTCCCAAAGTCATTCCTCCCCTGCCCAGAGACCAATTCCCACTTTTTCCCCAATCCTGCAGCAACGTCTGGCTCAAGGAACCATTCAAGAGGTCCCACCCTCTGCAAGAGGGAAGGGATTTTGCTCAAGAATTTTCCTGGTCCCCAGGAAGGAAGGTTCGTGGCGGCCCATCCTGGACCTATCCCACCTCAATACCTTCCTCCGAGTTTTCTCCTTTAGGATGCTTTCTTTCCCTACCCTTCTTCCACTTATTTTGCCCTCAGGCTTTTCTAGTGTCCTTGGACATAAAGGATGCCTACCTGCACATTCCTGTACATCCACTATTCAAAAATTACCTTTGCTTCTCAGTAGATTCTGCACACTATCAGTTTTGTGCTTTACCCTTTGGTCTTTCTGCAGCCCCAAGAATATTTACAAAATAAACCTAGTAAGGTGGCCTAATGGTTAAGGTGTTTGCCTTACAAACACAAGGTACAGGGTTTGAGTCTCACAAGGGATAATTGGCTAGGCTTAAAATGGCCTGCAAGGGCAATTAGCCTAGTACTAATCTATGACCCTATCTAATCTATGAACCTATGTTTGGCCCCAGTCATGGCCTTCACCAGGACAAAGGGAATACAGCTTTTTCCCTATCTAGACATCCTTATCCAGCCTACTTCAAGTTCTATGGCTCTGCAACACCTGTAGTTCACCATCTCTCTACTTACAGGCCTGGGATTGATCATAAATCACAAAAAATCCTCCCCAACACCTTCTCCGGATCAGGTGTTTTTTGGATATCAGATTCCAACAAGGGAAATGTTGGCTTGCCTGCCACCAGAAAAGATTGTGACCCCGCATCTTTCTTCCAGGGTATCCTTCCCCTCAAAACCATCTCAGCCAGAGAATTCCTCAGGATCTTAGGATTCATGGCCTCCACTATCCCCGTGGTCCCTACAACATGGCTATACATGAGGAAATTTCAGTGGTATCTTCCTCTAGAGTTCACAATCCCCATACTACTTGCCTGTCCAAGGAACTGAAGTGGGGGATCTCCCAGATTCAGTCAAATCTTGGCCATCCCCAACAGCCCACATCCCCAAACCAAGATCTATTCACAAATGCTTCAGACACAGGATGGGGGGCAACCCTAAGACATTGGAGAGTGAGGAATGCATGGACCCCCACTCAACAAAAGGATCACATCATCGAGGAAATGAGAGCCTTGATATTGGCTTTGGATATTTTCAAGGGTCAACTTCTCCCAGCCATCCTGAGGTGGTACACAGATAACACCAATGTGCTGCGGTACATCAACAGACATGGGCGACAAGGTCCTACCTCCTGTGCAGACTAGCAAGAGCTGAGTTGTCCTAGTGGTGTGTTGCTCTGACTATAGTTCAGAAGGTCCTGGGTTCAATACTTGGCAGTGGTGTCTTTACTGCAAGCTTGGGAAATGGCACTGGAAAAACAAATCTTTCTCCAAGCAGTATATATATCCCCATTGCAGATAACGTGATGGAAGATTCCTTAAGTAGGACCATGACCCTGCCTCATGAATGGATACTGAACAGGGAAGTGATGTTAATGTTTCACTGTTGCAATCATTACATTTGGGTTATCTGCTTGCAGGTACCCCTCAGCCGGCCTGATTATCAAAGTCTTGGGTCCTGCATCAGTTGCTGTCTCTTCTTCCATGACATCAGGGGTATAAAACATGCAGCCAACGCCATTACATCAGTCTTTCTTGCTGAGCAGTGCCTGAAGCAGAAGCAGTTTGCAAGTGCTGGTCGGCCGACCTCTGAAGTTTTCATTTTCGAGTTTCAGAACCGAAGTCTGCAACTAAAAACTAAGTACCCCGTTGGGGAAACTTTTTCTTGCTCCTTACCAATGTCAGTAAAAGTTAATAATTGCATTACTTGTGGGAAGCAAATACCTCATAAGAATTTTAATTTGTACTGTATTCCTTGCCTTGGCCCTGATCATAACGTACCTTGCAGTTGGTTTTGTGCTAGATTTAATCAACGCACTATTAAACGTCGGTATATTTTTGCTTCTAAATATTGTGGCTCATGATATAACTATCCAGAAATTACGTCGGTTAGCAATCTGACTACCAGAATACCTAAAAACTCCAAGAAAAAGATAGAAACAGACAGTCGAGGTCCAAAACTGATTACGACGGTTCTCCTAAGCCAGTCGCTAGTTCGCCTGTACTCAGTGAGTCACTTTCGCAGCCCCTGATACCTGCTACTTTTGATTCGCAGGCCTCTACTGAGACCCATTCGGAGTCCGGTATGCCGCGAGATGCTTTAAGTATTGAACCCGCGCATGTCTCTGCCTTAGATGGGTCTAGAGCCGCTGTGCAGGCACTGGCTTCTGAGGGTGTTTTCAGGCCATTTGTATATTAAACCGACACCATCTTCAAAACTACGGCCAAAATCTACTTCTAAAAACAACGCTTGGGCCACATGTGCAGGCCCCTATGCCTAAAAAACAAATTATCAAAATGGCTGAAGATTTAATTACCTTGATCAGGGGTGGCCAACCCCCTCCTGCTAAGAGGCCTAGGCAAGGCACTGACTATGAATCTTTAGATCAGGATTCTATGTCTTCTGATTCTCCTACTGAACATGATTTATCTATACCTACTTATGAGGACTCTAATGCAGAAGATTCCATCCACTTCTGCTTCACCCCCTGAGGATTTCTCTTTTGGAGAAACTTTACATACTTTAAGGGAACATTTCCACTGGGAAAGTCAGGATTTCTCTGAATCTAAAAAAAGACTTGGGGAATTTTCTTCTTCCTCAGCATAGGCCTTTGGCTATACCTCCTGTTCTAGACATTGTTGATTGTTTTTTCAGAATACAGTATGACTCCTGATTCTCTGCCTCCGGCTCCTAGTAAGCCAGACATACTACAGGGTTCCTGAATCCCAGAAATTCCTTTTCAAAAACCCTACTGCTGATCCTAAAACCATTTCTCAGGGTCCCAAGGGCATTAAGGCCTCTACTGCTAAAAATCCTACCCCTTCAGATAGAAATTCCAGGGCGCTGGACAGATGGGGTAAGAAGGTTTACACGTCTGCAACCTTGGCAATCAGGGCTGTAAACTGTCATATGCTTAAATATCAACAGCATATCATGGGACTACTGAAACAGACAATGATGTTAATCTCTGACTGTGTGGAAAATAAAGATTTGCAGGATTTATTACATTCAGCTGAACAAGTTGGAAAACATACTTTGCAATGTGGTTTTGATTCCTTGGAAGCCTCTTGCAGGGCTGCTGTAACTGGATCTGTGCAAAGAAGGCATTCTTGGCTCAAAGAGCAAATTCTGCCTGACCATGTTAAAGCAAAATTGTTGGATGCTCCTTTACAACAGGGCCTTCTCTTTGGTAATAACGCTGAAGAAGTGTTAGAAAAGATGGAAGATAAAGCTAAATCTATGCAAACTGTGAAAGATTTCTTGCAAGTGCAGCCTCCAAGATTTAGTAGGCACTGGCCCTTTCCAGTTTCCTCAAGAGCCGCTCAAGTCAAATCCAGACATTCCAAAGGCTCCAGGTTTCAGTCACAAGGAACTTTTAGAACAAAACAATGGGGTGCCTCCACTTCCAAATCTGGAAACAACAAGGCACCTCCCTATGGTAAACACTCTCAATGACTTTCCTCTACAATCACCAAGCACTTACCTTTTAGCCGCTCCTTTGGGGGAAAACTGGCACTTCATGCATGAAACTGGCAACTTATTACCCAGGACAAATGGGTTTTAAATATAGTATCCCAGGAATACAGATTTCATTTCCACAAGTTGCCAATCCCAAACAGATGGCCAGATCTGCCCCCAAATCAGTGGGCAGAGGCCCAGAAACAAGTTCTGTCCCTCATGAATATGGGGGCTATTCAACCAGTACCAGAAGAGGAAAAGGGACAAAGTTTCTATTCGAGACTTTTCCTGGTACCCAAAAAAGACAAATGGCGTCCAATTCTGGATTTATCCACTCTAAATACATTTCTGGACATTCCAAAATTGAAGATGCTGACTCTTCAACAGTTACTACCTATGCTAGGCAAAGATGCCTGGTTGGTAACTGTAGACTTAAGAGGCTTACCTGAATATCCCAATCAGGGAATCTTGCAAAAGATACCTCGGCTTCAAAAAGCAGGCTACTTGCATTATCAGTTCTCTGCACTGCCCTTTGGCTTATCTACTGTGCCCAGGGTCTTCACAAAGTGCCTGGCTCCAGTAATTGCATTTTGCAGGCAAAGAAATATTCAAATATATCCATACCTGTACGATTGTCTAATTCAGGCAGAAAACAAGGACATTCTTCTAAAAACATCTGGCGTTTGTAAAAAGGGCTCTAACTTGTCTAGGGTACACCTTAAACGAAAAGAAATCACAACTGGTACCCCCTCAAAAAATTACATTCCTGGATGCAAGCTTGAGTACAACTGCCCAGATGACTTACCTTATGCCAGAAAAGCAAATTCAATTGGTGACTTACTTCAAACAGGTGGCCACAAAAACCCTGCTATCTGCAAGGCAAATTCTGCAAGTCTTGGGGTTCATGGCCTCCTGCATTCTTCTAATTCCATATGCAAGACTGCATATGAGGAAACTTCAGTGGTACTTAAAAAGTTTACGGAGTCAACAGTGTCACAGTCTGGAAACAAAGATTCCTATTATTCCTTGCCTGCAACTAGAGTTCCTGTGGTGGGAAGGAGCCTGCCACCAAAACAAGGGACTGTCATTAATTCCACTCCCTGCTGCCCAAACCGTAACTACAGATGCTTCAGACTATGTTTGGGGGGCTCATCTGGCAGGAAAGTGCATTCAGGGCAAATGGGACCCAAATCAATTGCACCTACATATCAATCAGAAAGAGATGTTAGCTGTACAGAATGCTCTGACAGCCTTCAAGGAATGCCTTCATCTAGGACAACTACTGATAAAGACAGACAACACCACAGTTATGTGGTACATAAACAAGCAGGGGTACACATTCCTACCCCCTTTGCAGACTAGCCATAGCATTGTGGAACACGGCCTTGACTTATCAAATACATCTACAAGCTCAGTTCCTGCCAGGAAAGCTAAATACTCTGGCAGACGAACTAAGCAGAAATCTTATGGACCCACACAAATGGAAAATGGAACCACAAGTTTTCAACATGTTGACATGCAAATGGAGGAGCCCAGACATAGATCTTTTTGCCTCACCCCAGAACTATCAGTTGGACAAATTCTGCACAAGAATTTATCACAAAAAAATTTTGGAAAGTGGATGCTCTATCATTCAGCTGGAAAAACCTATCAGTTCATGCTTTTCTCCCTCTGCCACTGCCCCCCAAAGTCCTACTAAAAGTCAGACAGGACAAACCAAAAATGATTCTGATTGCTCCAGACTGGCCTCGCCAACACTGGTACCCACTCCTGTGCAATGTGTCTCACCTTCCTCCGTGGCACCTGCCTCAGACACCTTACCTACTGTCTCAGTAGAACTACCAGATTCTGCACACACAGCTCCAAGCTTTGAATCTTGCAGCATGGCTAATCAACTAATTTCACCCGTGACATCTCTCAGCAAACCTGTGATGGATGTCATCTTGGAGGCTAGAAGGCTTAGTATTAGAAAATCTTATGCTGACAAATGGAAAAGATTCTGTGCCTGGAACCAATCACAAGGAATAAGCACAGCAATGGCCAATATTCCTCAGATTCTGCAATACTTAATTGAGATGCTTCACAAGAGCCTATCTTTTTCTTCCATAAAAATCCATGCCTCTGCAATTTCAGCTCATTACAACACAGAACCTCCCCTCTTCTCTCATTCTCTGCTAAAGCAGTATCTCAGAGGGGCCAAAAATTTAAGACCTCCCAGGAGAGCACCAACTCCTGCATGGGACCTCATTTTTTTTTTTTGGAAAAACTCACACTCTCTCCTTTTGAGCCAGCTGCTACTGTGGGCCTAACATTTCTCTCTTGGAAAACAGCTGAAGTGACTGCTAAAAGGAAAGCTATCAGGATTTCAGAATTACAGTCTCTTATGGCAGTGGACCCTTTCATTATTTTTCATCCAGACAGAGTGGCTCTCAGGACCAATCCATCTTTTATGCCTAAGGTGGTATCCAGTGTGGCTCTTAATCAGACCATTCATCTGCCAACATTCTTTCCCAATCCACAGAACAAGGGTGAACAGATTCTGCATTCATTGGATGTACACACACAACTCAGATTCTACTTAAACAGGACAAAATTTCTAAGAAAATCTGAACTGCTGGTGGCATTTGCTGCAGGGGCAGAGGGAAAGGCCATTTCAAAGCAAACTATTTCCAAATGAATAAGCCATTGTATTTGTTTCTGCTATATGCACCATGGTAAACCTATCCCCAAGGGGATCAGATCTCATTCCACCAGGGCTGCATCTACTTCTGCAGCCTTTCTCAGAGGAGTTCCTACCAGAGACATTCTAGAAGCTGCTACCCGGAGCTCAGTTCATACGTTCACCAATCATTACCATTTGCCTCTCTTCTCTAAATTCAGAGCTGGCTTTGCCACTGTTGTCCTGCAGGGCCTTATAGCTGCTCCTAATGCAGTATAAATACATCCACCCAACCATAGCTTTGGGATTCTACCCAAATGTAATGACTGCAACAGTGAAACACAAAGAACATAGTACAGTTGTGTACACTTACCATAAATGTAGATGTTCAAGTGTATTCACTGTTGCAGTCCTGGTTACCCACCCTCCAGCCCCCTGTTTTTCTTTTACTATACCTCTCCTTTCTTTTACTATGCTTAAAAGCCTTTTTGGTGTATTTGCTTTTCTTTGGAGGTATATTTTTTGTGTATTAAATTATATACATACATACACATATGCATATATATATATATATATATATATATATATATATACCCACACACACACACATACATATATATTTTGCTCCCCATTTGGGGGGGGGGGCACCCTGACAATCTGGGGCAAGAAAAACTGATGTACTAGTGTCTGCTGCATGTTTTATACCCCCTGACGTCATGGAAGAAGGGGTAGCAACCGATGCAGGACCCAAGACTTTGTTAATCAGGCTGACTAGGCAACCTGCCAGCAGATTACCCAAATGTAATGACTGCATAAATACACTCAAACATCTACATTTATGGTAAGTGTACACAACTGTACTTTTCTTCTGATGACCAGGATTTGCCCTTATCTACCTATGAGGAATCTGATTCAGAGGACTCTATACCATCTGCTTCCCTTCCAGAAGATTTCTCTTTTGGTGAAACCTTGCACACTCTTAGGGAGCATTTCGCTGGGAAAGCCAGGATTACTCTGACTCCAAAAAGAGGCTTAGGGAATTCTTACTCCTACCTCAACACAGGCCTTTAGCTATCCCTCCTGTACTGGACATTGTAGATGATGCTTTCTTGGAATCTAGCCTGGCCCCAGTCACTTTACCTCTGGCTCCCAGGAAACCTGGCAGGTATTAGAATACCTGACTCTCACAAGTTCCTCTTTAGGAATCCTACTGCGGATCAAGAGACCATTTCACAGGGACCCAAAGGCATTAAGGCTACTACTGCCAAAAACCCTACCCCCTCTGATGGACATTCCAGGGCCCTGTACAGATGGGGTAAGAAGGTATACACCTCTGCTACTTTGGCCATTAGAGCCTTAAACTGCCAGTTTCATTTGTTAAAGTATCAGCAGCATATTATTGGGTTACTTAAACAGAAAATTATGTTGATTCCTGACTGTGCTGAAAGTAAAGAATTACAGGATTTAATGCATTCTGCTGAACAAGTTAGTAAACGTACTTTGCAATGTGGTTTTGACTCCGTAGAGACATCTTGCAGGGCTGCTGTCACTGGGTCTGTTCTTAGAAGGCATGCTTGGCTTAAGGAGCAAACTTTGCCATATCATGTTAAAGCTAAATTACTGGATGCTCCCTTAAACCAAGACTGCCTGTTTGGCAACAAAGCAGAAGTAGTACTTAAAAATATGGAGGAAAAAGCTAAATTATGCAAATTGTTAAAGATTTCCTGCAAGTACAGCCTCCCAGATTTAGTAGGCATTGGCCTTCTAAGAAGTGGTCCTTTCCTGTCTCTTCCAGGCCTTCTCAGTCCAAACCCATGAACAGCAGACCACCTAGGCTACAGTCTCAAGGTACTCACAGGCTTAAGCAGTGGAGGGCTCCCACTTCCAAAGCTGGAAGTAGTAAGACACCCCTTATGGTTAACTGTCACAATGACTTAACCTTAAACCTTCCAGGCCCTGCTCAACTGGCTGCTCCTTTAGTGGGAAAGATCTCCCTGCATGCAGAAAACTGGGAACTCATTACCCAAGACAAATGGGTTTTAAATATAGTTTCCCAAGGATACATATTCCACTTCCACACCTTACCAACCCCAAACAGTCAGCCAGACTTACCACCAAATCAGTGGGCAGAGGCTCAACAACAGATTCTCTTCTAAGTATCAGGGCTATTCAACCTGTCCCAGCAGAGGAATGGGGACAAGACTTACTCAAGACTTTTCCTGGTTCCCAGAAAAGGCAACTCCTGGTGTCCTATCCTGGACCTGTCTATCCTAAACACCTTTTTGATAATCCCAAAATTCAAAATGCTAGGCAAAAATGCCTGGTTGGCAACATTGGATTTGAAGTAAGCTTACCTGCACATCCCAAAAAGTAAGTCTTGCAGAAAATACCTATGCTTCAGAGCAGGCCACATGCACTGTCAGTTCTCTGCAGTGCCCTTTGGCTTATCTACTGTGCCCATGGTATTCACAAAGTGCCTAGCTCCAGTCATTGCATTTTGCAGGCAAAGAGATATTCAAATATACCCATACCTGGACGATTGTCTAATTCAGGCAGAAAGCCACGACATACTATTAAATCATCTGGCGTTTGTAAAGAAATTTCCAACTTCTCTGGGGTACACCATAAACGAAAAGAAATCATATCTTGTACCCTGCCAACAAATTGTATTCCTGGGAGCAAGCTTGAACACAACTTCCCAGATGGCCTACCTCACGCCAGAGAAACAAGTTCATTTGACAGCCTACATCAAACTACTGGCCACAAAGACCCAGCTGTCTGCAAGGAAAATACTGCAAGGCCTGGGGTTCATGGCCTCCTGCATTCATATGCAAGACTGCATATGAGGAAACTACAATGGTATCTAAAAAGCCTATGGTGTCAACATTCTCAGGATCTAGAATCAGTGATTCCTATCATACCTTATCTACAGATAGTTCCTTTGGTGGGCAGAGGCCTGCCACCAAAACAAGGGACTGTCATTCACTCTACCGCCTGCCACCCAAACCCTAACAGATGCATCAGACTATGCATGGGGGGCTCACTTGGCAGTAAGTGCATTCAGGGCAAATGAAACCCAAGTCATACACTGGCAGATGAACTAAGCAGAAATATCATGGATCCACACGAGTGGAAACTGTAACCAAAGATATTCAACATGTTGAAAAACAAATGGGGGAGCCCAGAGATTGACCTGTTTGCCTCCCCCCAGAACTACCAATTGAACAAATTCTGCACAAGGACTCCCCACAAGCAAGCTTGGAAAGTGGATGCCCTGTTCCTCACCTAGAAAAACCTCAGTTTATGCCTTTCCCCCTCTGCCTCTCCTCTCCAAGGTACTACTAAAGATCAAACAGGACAAACCAAGGACAATACTGATTGCACCAGACTGGCCACGCCAACACTGGTGACCCCTCTTGCGCAGTGTCAATGCTGGCACCATGGCACCTGCGTCAGACCCCTGCCCTGCTGTCCCAGCAGGAAGGCTAGATTCTGCACCCACAGCTTCAAACTCTGAACCTGGCAGCCTGGCTAATTACCTGATCTCTCCATTACCATCCCTCAGTAAGCAAGTGATGGATGTCATTCTGGAGGCAAGGAGGCCTAGTACTAGAAAATCCTATGCTGAAAAATGGAAAAGATTCTGTTCCTGGAACCAAACTCAGGGGATGGGCACAGCAGCACCCAATGTACCTCAGATTCTTCAATACTTAACTGAGATGGTTCACAAGGGCCTTTCCTTTTCCTCCATCAAAAATTCATACCTCAGCCATTTCAGCTTATTACAATACAGAACCACCCCTCTTCTCTCATCCACTGCTGAAGCAGTTCCTCAGAGGGGCCAAAAACTTAAGACCACCCAGGAGAGCTCCTACTCCAGCCTGGGACTTTAACTTTGTATTGGAAAAGCTCACTCTACCTCCTTTTGAGCCAGCTGCAAATGCAGAGTTTAAATTCCTTTCTTGGAAAACAGCCTTCCTTTTAGCCATCACTTCAGCAAGAAGGATGTCTGAATTACAGGCCCTCATGGCAGTGGAGCCTTTCATCATCTGTCATGCAGACGGTGTCCCTCAGGACCAATTTCTCCTTCTTGCCCAAGGTGCTATCCAGTGTGGCCCCAGTCCATTCATTTGCCAACCTTCTTTTCTAATCCACAGAACAAAGGGGGATGAATAGTGCACTCCATGGATGTGTCCAGACAACTTAGATTTTACTTGGACAGGACTAAACCTCTCAGGAAATCTGAACAGCTGCTGGTTGCATTTGCTGCAGGGGCAGAGGGGAAAGCCATTTCAAAGCAAACCATTTCTAAGTGGATAGGCCATTGCATTCATTTCTGCTATAAGCACCATGGAAAACCTACCACACAGGGGTTTAGACTACATTCAAACAGGGCTGCATCTACCTCTACAGCCTTTCTCAGAGGTGTCCCTGCCAGGGACATCCTAGAAGCTGCTACCTGGAGTTCTGTACATAACTTCATTCACCAGGCATTACCATTTGCCATTTTTTTCTAAATCCAGAGCTGGTTTTGCCACTGCAGTCATGCAGGGCCTTATAGCTGGTCCTAATGCTATCTAATTTCCTCCTGCCATCCTTAGCTTTGGGAATCTATCCAAATGTGATGACTGCCACAGTGAAACACAAAGAACATAGTACAGTTGTGTACACTGACCATAAATATAGAAGTTTGTGTATTCACTGCTGCAGTCCTGGTTACCTCCCTCCAGCCCCCTGACTTCTATTGGCTATACCTCTATTCTTGCTTACTATTCTTAAAGCTTTTTGGTGTATTTGCTTTTTTGTTGGAGGTGTAACCTTGTATATAATTGACATATATTTGACATGTATTATAACATTATTCATCATATTTTATATTTATTGTATTTATGACACCTATTTCTTATGTTACAAACTTTTATATATTTTTATTAAAAAAACTTTTTGTAACTAGACAATTCTTATATTTAATTACACTTGCGTCTATAGTTTTTAATTAGTTGATTTATTAATTTGGTTTTATGTATCTTAATTCATTACAAGTTCTGATTGGTTGATTGTTTTTAGGGAGGGTATTTAAGTTGGGGGATGACTTTATACCATTGTCTGATGAAGTCTTTATGAAAACGGAATTGTGTATCACTCAAGCTTCATAGCGTGAGTGTTCGTTTATAGTACTGACACTGTTCCAGCAGAGTTTTCCGTGACCATGTGCCTATCTTGTTTTTGGTTTGAGTTTTAGTTTTATTGGGCATACTTTCTCCTTTTTGTGGATTATTGGTTCTTATGGAGGACATGGAGAACTCGGTGGGGAGCCCTGGAGAGGGCACCATTTATGAAGGAAACGTACACGACCGACTCACATGGGTGGAGGGACAACTAACTCAACTATTGACTCTACTTGGGCAGAAAGACAGTTTTTGATGGGACAAAAGAGAAGAATTTTCAATCTTCACCCCATGGTAGCAATAATTTTATGATTCTTGATATAACTGAGACTATCCCCTCATTGCCAGGCAACCAGGAGGCTTGGTTACAGCATGATGACATCATCACGGAGGGAATACATTTGCAGAGCCAGGAGAGTGGGGGCGTATTACTTATAAACCTTAGGAATGGCGAACCACACACACAGCGTGTTAAAAAACCAGGGGATTGTAATGCTCATGTGGGGAATCACCTTCCCAACAGGAACGAATCTAAAGACGGTGATCTTTCTAAAACTGGACCTTCTATATCGAGGAAAGGAGGCGAAAATAATGTTTCCAAACAGATGCCTGACTTGGACTGGGGTATGGAAAATATGTACAATTGGTTAAACACCAATGCTACATTTAGTAATTATACATTTCAACATCATTTCGGTAATATTTGTGAAGTTAACAGTTACAATCAGAACATTAGTTTGTATGAATTTTTTGTCAAAATACAAAAGCTTGTGTCTAGATAATTATTTAAAAGAATGTGTGTTTAGGGAAATAGTACCTAAAGAGTTAAGATTATATAAATACCTGAATAACGTCAAGGAAGGGAGTGATTTTCATAAAGAACTATTACATATATTCAACCATTGTGGCATTGTGAAAGCGATTATTAAGGAAAATGATAGAGAAATAGGGAAATTATTAACTAGGATTAAAGATGTTGACCATTCTATTATTCATTACTTGTTCACTGTAGAGGAAGAAAAAGCTAAATATTTCAGTATGAAAGAAAAAATTGAGGAGAAGTGTAAATTTATTTAAGAAAATGTAAAAAGTTAGATTGAGACATCATTGAGTATAGGGATAAAATTTGTTATCCAAAACCGAATAATAGGTTTGAAAACGTGTCCAATATGGACAGGAAGGGTTTCAGTAGACCACCCCCTTACCAATTTGAGCCCATAGAGGAGATTATTGATGAACAGGTTTTTCAGGATGAAATAAATGAAGAATTTGAGGTGGACAACAGAGAAGATTTTCTTGACTTTAGAAGATCGGAAAGAATTGGGAAACAGACACCTATTCACTATTATAACAATTACAGGGGTGGGCACCCAAACTCGAGACGTTAAGTCCAGAAAGGAAAGGCCTCCAAGTTATGTAATCCATCAAGCCTCTGACATTATACAAACTATAGGAAATAGGAATATATTAAACAAATATAGTATTTATAACTAGAGTAGTGAGGAAATTACACCAGTTCACTTCCAATTATTTAGTAAAGGTTTAAAGTTTGTCCCAGCCTCCAATCATATTTCACAGACACTTTGAAATTGTCCCTATGTAAGAAAACTTGGAATTATTGTTTAATAACCAAGGAATAGGAAGGGATACCCACATTAATACCCTGGGTAAGAAGAACGTACTTATAAGCCACCCCTCCATCCACAATTAAAACATTTTTAATTACAAGTGGAGAATGAGATTAGATCAAGACCCCTTGGAGAGAAAAAATATAATATTATGAAAGAAGAACAACATTTATTGACCTCTATTAGAGACAACAAATATTTATGTGTTATGAAGCCTGATAAAGGAGGAGGGGTGGTATTAATGGATGATATTTATTCCGCTAAGATGCTGGATATTTTGAATGATATGGAAAGATATGTGAGGGTGTCTAGGAACAAAATTAATATAGCCTATCGTAGGATAGATTTCATATTAGAGGAATCTTTAAACGATAGTACCATCACTCCACAGATATATCAGTATCTCACTATAGAGAAATCAGGATACCATCTATCTTCGGAATCCCAAAGGTCCACAAAAATGTGGAGGATCCACTACTTAGGCCCATAGTGGCAGCAGGGGGGGGGGGTCAAAAAACCTACCCCCTTGCCAAATATTTAGATAAAGAATTTAAAAAAGTTTGGACTGGGAAGATGGGAATCCTGAAAGATTCCTGGGATTTCCTAAGAAGCATTCATGATGAATTATATATAGAAGGGCTTGTATTTGTAACCTTAGATATTTGACCTTTTCAGTGTGATACCTCACTATAGGGTTGGATTGGCTTGAAGAAGCCCTAAGATATCAAGGACATGCCACACATGAGAAAGTATGTTTATATTATATAGAACTGATGGAAGTAGTACTCAAAAATAGCTTTCTATATTTTAAAGGTGAATTTTTTTCAACAGGTAAGTGGTGTAGCAATGGGAGCAAGTTGTGCTCCCATGTATGCTAACTTAGTACTTTCTACAGTGGAAGAAAAATTTATATTTAATTCAGCTTATAAACAGTATTGGAATTATTGCCATCGATACCTCGACGATGTATGTATTTTTGGTTTGGACCCAAGGACAAATTATTAGAGTTTACTACTAGTTATATAAACCAAACAACCGAATTTTTGAAATTTTCACATCGTATGTCTGATGCAAGATTGGAATTTTTGGATGTCTGTCTAGAAAAAAGTTAAGACAAGAAGTTTTAAATCTAAAGTCTTTAGGAAAAGTGCTTTTTCTAACTCCTACCTCCACTATACCAGTGCACATCCTATTTCTCAGAAAAGGGGTATTGTGAGTGGACAGATTATTAAGAGTAGTAGGATGACATCAAATGACTATGATTTTGAGAAAGAAAGTGAACTGTTAAAAAAAACATGATATGTAGTCCAATCTCGCCTTCATTCTTACCCGTGAGTTCGGAGCCGAAGTCTTCAATTGGCTCATGGCTAAGAGGTATCCCATCATGCAACAGGACTATTCCCCAGATTTCGTTTGCCACTCGTTGAGTTCAAATGTGGTCTCGCTTTTGGCCGTGGCTAAGTATATTGCTTATAACATTTTTATAAACTGTTGACTTGTTGCTCGAAAAAGCTATTTTCATAGCTCTGTGTGTGGTAGTGGTGTTTTACTGCCTGTATTTGTTTCTCTGGCTGTTTTTTGTGCCCTTGTCTGTCTGTTTGGGTATCCCATTCATTTCCTTTTCCCCACGGGCTAGGCCCGTTTAAGTTAGAGGACCTAGTCCTCCCCATTGTTTCTGTGTGGTCTTTGGTTTGGTGCTCCATTATGTTAGCGTTTATTGTTGTGTCTGGCTAGTGGTGCTTTCCTGCCTTTGTTTCCCTGGGCTAGGCTCATTTGAGTTAGAGGACCTAGTCTTTCCTGTTGTTTTCCCGCCGATTTCTGAGCCATTTGAGTTAGAGGGTCTGTTTCTTGTTAGTTGGGTCTAGTGCATGTACGTACGTATTTGTTCCTTTCAGTATGTCCAAGGATCCTAAGGAACACAGGCCTTCGGGCTTTCAAAAGTGTGTTGAATGCAGCAGTAAAATGTCTTTAACTGATGGGCACTCTGTGTGCGTGTACTGCTTGTGGGCTATTCACCTCCAAGAGTCCTGCTTGTTTTGTTATTCCTTCAGTGCCCATGTGCTATAGGAGAGGAAGAACAAGCTCATTTTGAAAGGACTGATGAAACACTCCTTCGAGGAAGACTTGGCTAAGTCTTCCAGTGCATTATCCTCTCCAGCTAAAAAGGACAAAAAGACTTCCAAGAAGCGCTCTCCGGCTCTGTTTCTTCAGAGCTGCCAGAGAAAGTTGCTAGAACAGCTTCTCCTTCAGTTCCACTGCCCTCGGTGCCGAAAGAAGGTAGCCTCTTGACTAAGTCCGTATCGGCTCCCAGCCTTTCGGAGCCGGTCACGGATATTTTGGTTCGGAGCCAGTCTCCAGTTTTTCAACCAGATTCTCTTTCATGCAAATCCCCTTCTGTAGGGAGATCCAGATCTCTTACTTATCTTCCAGGACCCTTTCCGGTGAGGACGTTGATAGGGTGGTGAAGAGACTGCTTCAGTCATCGGTGTTGGCTAAATTGATTTCGGTTCCAACCCAGTCGGCTCTGGAGCTTATGGCCTCTTCATCCTTTATTGTTCCTCGGAGCCAGAGTTGTCGGTGCCGTCGGGCACCGTTAGGTCAGTTCCACCTCGCCTGGCCTCTCTGGTCCGATTTCCGCTCTGACCCCGTCAGCTCTGTCCATGGGGTAGAGGGTTCACGGTTCTATGGTCAGACCCAAGGGGGAGGTCTCAGATCAATCTTCATCGGTTCCAAGCCTTCCACTCTGTGCTTCTGCCCGAGTGAGCTTGGACCCGGCATCAGCTTCGGACCTCATCTCCTCGGCATGAGGACTACTACTGTTTCATCTTCAGTTAGTCGGCCTTTGGAGCTGGGGGGATCAGCCTTCAAGGTTATGAGTAGTGCTGGCCAGGTCATCAGCTGCATCCTACAGCACCAATACTCTGCCCCCTCTAGCATCGGTGTCAGTTTCAGATTGCGCTCTATCCATGGGCAGTGGAAACCCTAAGCCTCAGGATTCCTCCATGAGTGGTCCCCAACTTTCTGACGTCTCCCCAGAGTTTTTGCCTGAGGAGCCCACCAGAAAGAAATTGTGTAAGAGGAAACACCTTGAATCCCCGGATGAGTCTCTCACGTCAGATACCGACCTCGGAGTCACAGGGGTCCCCCAAGTCATCTTCTGAAGATATCTCTTTTTCAGATATCCTGGAGATCCTGAAGCAGAGAGGCAGATGGCCATCCAAATCCCCTTCTGATGAGGAGTCTGTGTTCCTGAAGGCTTTCGGGTCTCATCCCTGCACCTCTTGGGTTTCTCCCCCTTTTGATGAGCTATTAGATCTTGTATGAAGAAAGGTGTGGGAAACTCCTGGCACTGTGGAACTGGTCCCAAGGAGACCCAATACGTTTTTGTCTGCCCCCTCTGACAAGGAGTATCTATCTAAAGGCGTTCCAGTAGATGCCATGGTGGTGGCAGTGGCCACCAAGAAGGAACTTGCTGAAACTTTGTGTGCCATCCATCCTCCTAACAAGGAGTCCCAGGCTATGGACAGGTATGGGAAGCATGTGTTTACCTCAGCGGCCTTTACACTGTGGGCGCTGAACTACTTGACGCATTTTACAAGGCTCCAGAGAGATCTAAAAGAGCTAGGATATTCTCTACAAGGTAACATTTCTGATGCCGTGACACAGAAGGTCAATGCACAGATGTCTACCCTAAATTCCCTTACCAACTCTTCCATGAGGCTGATCTCATATGCAGCCAATGGAGCTAGTAGGGCTGCGGGTTCCAGAGTCTCTCTTAGGAGACACTCCTGCATGCACCTGTGCAATTTTGCGGAGGCCTTCAAGTCTATGTTCACCAATGCCCCATTTGATGGTTCATCGTTGTTCGGAAAAAAAGATGGACACACTCACTAGGTGCGAGCAGGAATGAAAAACCCTGTCTGCCGTTGGAGTCCATTTTTCCATGCCTTCTCTACCTTACCGCAAGGGCCAGAAGGGTGGGAAAATGTGGTTCAGGAAGTCACAGAGGTTTTTTCAGAGCACACAAAGTGAATCCCCCTCTGGAGGCAGGGGAGGGGGTAGAAATTCAGGTAGACACCACCCTAGAGGCAGAGGAGGCCCGCATAACCAGGGGGACCATGATTCCTTTCGTGGTTCTGCCTACCAGCGCTCCTGAAGGGAGGCCCAACTGTGCATCTCTGGAGCCGGTCGGGGGTCGCATTTCTTTATACCCAGAAGCCTGGCAAGAAGTCACCCAAGATAAGTAGGTATTAAAGATAATTTCCAGAGGTTATCATATCCCCTTCTCCTCCCCCGCCATCCAAGAGAATCCCAGACATTCCACCCAATCACAGGTATTCCACAACTTTAGAAATAAAAAAGTTGCTTTCAAAGGGAGCCATCCAGCCTGTCCCCGCAGACCAAGTAGGATTAGAGACTTAAAACAGATTCTTTTTTGGTGCCGAAAAGAACAGGGGACCGGAGACCCATCTTGGATCTCAGTCGTTTGAACCTTCATGTAGAGAAGTCCAAGTTCTGCATGGTCATGTTAGTCAATCCTCCTGTTATTAGGGAAAGATGTGTGGATGTGCTCCATCGACCTCAAGGATGCTTACTACCATATCAAGTTGGACAGGGCATCCAGAAATCACTTACGCTTCCGGCTGGGAGCCAGTCATTTTCAGTTTCACTCCCTGCCCTTTGGTCTCACCACAGCCCCCAGGGTGTTCAAATGCATGGTAATGGCTCACTTGAGACATTAGGGATTCCAAGTGTTTCCGTACCTGGATGACTGGCTCTTTTCTGCCACCATCAGGCAGCTAATGTTACAGACCAGGGACGCCACCATTACACTGTGCCAATGGTTAGGAATTACTCTAAATTGGAAAGAATCTGCCTTGTTGCCCTCGCAGCATGTCACTTTTATCGGCGCCAAACTAGATACGGTGCTCATGAGGGCCTTCTTACAAGAAGAGAGAATTCAGGCTCTACAACAACAGGTCTACGCCTTACTACCATTGAGGAAGGTCAGGGCAAAAGTGGTCCTCAAGTTATTAGGGACCATGGCTACAACGGTCATGCTAGTTCCCCTTGCCAGACTACACATGATGGTTCTTCAGTGGCTGCTTTTTGCCCAATGGTCACTGCAGCATCTCCCACTCTCCCATTTTATTCTGATTACAGACTCGTGCAAGCGGGATCTACACTGGTGGCTTCAGGCCAGCAATCTCAACGTTTGCAAGCCCTTTGTCCTATCTTCTCCAGTTGCCACAGTGACCACAAATGCCTCCCAAATTGGGTGCGGGGGACATTATCTTGGTAGGACTGTCCAAGTCACGTGGCAGGATCACGAGACCCAGTTGCATATCAATGTCTTGGAGATGAGAGCAGTGCTATTAACGTTGCAAGCACTTCAGAGCTCTCTCCCTCTAGGGACAATCGCAATCCACTCAGACAACATGTCAGTTGTGTGGTACCTGAACAAACAGGGAGGAACCAAATCATACCCCCTTTGCAGAGAGGCACTTTGAGTTTGGCAGTGGGCGGTGTCTTCCCAATGCTTTCTAGTTGCAACGCATATACCGGGGAAGTCCAACGTGATTGCCGACAGGCTGAGCAGAGCTATCCTAATGCCTCACGAGTGGTCCCTGAACAATTATGTTGCGGAAGAGATATTCCACAGATGGGGTCAGCCTTGCTGCGATCTATTTGCCAGCCCCCTCAATGCCAAATGCAGCATCTACTTCACCCTTATCCCCCTGGAGGGGGAGACACCCAGGGACACTTTGGCTCACGATTGGCCCTCCGGTCTTCTCTATGCCTTTCCACCGTTACCTCTGATATCAAAGGTCATTCAGAAAGCACAGTCTGTGGGGAGCAAAATGATCCTCATTGCCCCACACTGGCCTCATCAGATTTGGTTTCCCTTCCATCAACCCTATTTAATGGACAAGCCCTGGATTCTGGACCCAGTTCCAGATCTGCTGACTCATATGTCAGGACAGTTCTATCCCTCCATCCATACCCTCAGGTTGACAGCTTGGCTGCTCCAGTTCCGTCCTTAGTCAGGCTTCATGATTTTCCCCTGGAAGTGATCCATATTCTATCATCTTCCCAGAAGCCTTCTACCAAGAAGATTTATTCCAGTAAGTGGAAGAGATTTTCTATTTGGCCCCGTGAGAGACATATTGATCCTTATACAGCACCTATTTCCGCAATATTGGGATTTCTTTCTCAACGGTTTAGTCAAGGTTCTGCTGCGGAAACCATTAAAGTGCAATTGGCAGCAATTTCTACCTTTCACGTTGCTAATGAGCCCAACCTTATGGCTCATAGGCTTTGTAGGACTTTTATGAGAGGGACATTGTTACTGCAACCTCCAGTCTTTGATCCAGTGATTCCCTGGGACCTCATTTTCGTACTACAGAAGCTCACCTCAACTCCCTTTGAGCCCGCAGCTACGTGTGACATTAAATTCTTGTCATGGAAGACAGTATTCTTGGTAGTCATAACTTCAGCTAGGTGGGTCTCTGAACTCCAAGCATTATCAATTAGACCACCTTATTTGGTGTTTCACAAAGATAGGGTCTTCTTAAGAACCAACACTTCTTTTGTTCCAAAGATTGCCTCTGTTGTCAATATCAACCAATCCATTGAGTTGCCTGTGTTTTTTCCTGAATTCTCCAATAAGGCAGAATTTAAGTTTCATCAGCTGGATGTTCACAGACAATTGCATTTCTATTTACATAGGACGAAAGATTTCAGGAAATCAGATCAAATGTTTGTCTCATTTTCAGACACTAGACTTGGGGTTCGAATTTCTAAGGTAACCTTGTCTCGCTGGATCTCTGATTGCATCTCATTTATTTATGCTTCCAATAGCAGAGAGTTACCCTTTAAAGTGAAGGCTCATTCTACACGAGCTGTGGCTACCTCAACTGCGTTTCAGGCTAGGATGTCTATGGATATTTGTGCTGTAGCAACATGGGCTTCACCTCATACCTTTATTAGTCACTACAAATTAGATATGGTCTCTAGAAGCAGATCTTCCTTTGGTTCCACTATGCTCAATAGGTTCATAGGTTCATAGATTAGTACTAGGCTAACTGCCCTTGCGAGCCATTTTAAGCCTAGCCAATTATCCCTTGTGAGACTCCAACCCTGCACCTTGTGTTTGTAAGGTAAACACCTTAACCATTAGGCCACCCTCCCAACTTGAGTATTTTTCACTGAGCCACCCAAGATCAAGGTGCTAGGGACGCTGTCCCATGGGTAAGAATGAAGACGAGATTGGAATACATAACATTAAGAAGTTATGTACTCACCATAACGTTTGATGTATGTAGTCCATCTCGCCTTACATTCTTACTAACCCTCCCTCCTTCCCCCTCCTGGAGGACCTGGAGGTATTGTCTCTAGATGTCAGTAGTCCTTTCTGTTGGGGTGGTTGTTCTTGGTGTGTGTGTGTGTGTGAGCTCACAACAAACAAGATCTGGGGAATAGGCCTGTTGCATGATGGGATACCTCTTAGCCACGAGCCAATTGAAGACTTCGAGCTAGAGTATGGCCGAGTCGGAGCCAAAGTTCGGCTCCGATCCCAGGGGTAAAAATGTAAGGCAAGATGGACTACATACATCAAACATTATGGTGAGTACATAACTTCTTGTTTTTAGATAGAGGTTACCCTTCTTTAGTACTAGAAGAGATCCTTGGAGAAGTTAAAAGGGACAAACATCATAAATTTGCTCCTATATTAGAGAAAACCATAGATGGTGAAGAGAGGATTGTAGGACCAACCAGGTCGATTTCATAAGAAGTAATTTTATTTTGAATTACAATATGCAATCAATATTTATTAGGAACATACTTCCAATTGGAACAAATTCTGTAATTTTTCCGACTTACCCAAAATATTTGATGAACCCTTACGGTTCACTTATAGGAAGGGTTGAAGTATTAAGGAAGTTTTGGAAAGAAGAATGAATGGAAAGAGGGTTAAAAAACTTGGTACATTTAAATGTGGAAGATGTACACAATGTCCCTACGTCTACCACGGATCTACTTTACACCTATCCAGGAGGAAAGTAAAAATTGGGACCAATGCCTATGTTAATTGCGACACAACAGGGGTGGTATACATTGCAGTTTGGGAAGTCTGTGAGGCCTTCTACATGGGTAAAACCACAAGAAAATTTAAAAGATGTATGAGCACTTAAATGAGGTGAAAAATAAAGGCGAGAAAAATGCTCTATATCGACATACTAACTCTTGTCCATTAGCGAAATTTTAATTTTTTGTGATAGAAAAAATAGATAGTGACCCATGTGGGGGGCCATGGGAAACCACCATAGAATATCATGAATTAATGTGGCAATTAAAATTTGATGCCAACAAGAATTATGGACTTGATGTCATATCTTTGGCCCAAGTTTTAATGCTTTGTGCAGCTAAGTTACGATTTTTTTGTCTGTTAGGGGGAGCTCTATTAGGTATTTGACATGTGTTATAACATTATTCATTATAATATTTTATATTTATTGTACTTATGGCACCTATTTCTTATGTTACAGACTTTTATATATTTTTATTAAAAAAACTTATTGTAACTAGACACAATGCTTATATTTAATTACACTTGCTTCTATAGTTTTTAATTAGTTGGTTCTATTAGTTTGGTTTTATGTATCTTCATTACAAGTTCTGATTGGTTGATTGTTTTTAGGGAGGGTATTTAAGTTGGGGGATGATTTTATACCATTGTCTGATGACGTTTTTACGAAAACAGAATTGTATTAAACTGCATTAATAAAGTGTGTATCCCTCGAACTTCATAGCATGAGTGTTCGTTTATAGTACTGACACTGTTCCGGCAGAGTTTTCCGTGACCGTGTGCCTATCTTGTTTTTGGCTTGTATTTAATTGCTTCCCATTATGGGGGCACCTGACATCTGAGGCAAGAAAAACTGATGTAATGGCATTGGCTGCATGCTTTAAACCCCTGACTACCATCACGTCATGGAAGATGAGACAGCAACTGACACAGGACCCAAGACTTTGATAATCAGGCCGACTGTGGGCTACTGCAAGGAGATAACCCAAATGTAATGACTGCAACAGTGAATATACTTGAACATCTACATTTATGGTAAGTGTACACAACTGTACTTTGTGGTACATAAACAAGTAGGGGGGATCCCATTCATACCCTCTCCACAGACTAGCCATGGCTCTGTGGAACACAGCCTTGAGCTACCAAGTGCACCTATAAGCTTAATTCCTGCCAGGCAAGCTGAATTCACTGCCAGACGACTTAAGCAGAAATCTCACAGACCCACACGAGTGGAAACTGTAACCAAAGATCTTCAACATTTTGAGAAACAAATGGGGGAGCTCAGAGATAGACCTGTTTGCCTCCCCTCAGAACTACCAATTGGACAAATTCTGCACAAGGACTCCCCACATACAAGCTTGGAAAGTGGATGCCCTGTCCTTCACCTTGGAAAGCCTCTCCGTTTATGGCTTTCCCCCTCTGCCTCTCCTCTCAAATGTTCTACTAAAGATCTGCCTCAGACCCCTTCCCTGCTGTCCCAGCAGGAGGGCCAGATTCTGCACCCCTAGCTTCAAACCCTGAACCTTGCAGCCTGGCTAATTACCTGAGTTCTCCAATACCATTCCTCAGTAAGCAAGTGCTGGATGTCACTCTGGAGGCAAGGAGGCCTAGTACTAGAAAATCATATGCTGAAAAATGGAAAAGATACTGTTCCTGGAGCCAAACTCAGGGGATGGGCACAACAGTGCCCAACTTGCCACATATTCTTCAATACTTAACAGCAATGCTTCACAAGGGCCTTTCCTTCTCTTCTATTAAAATTCATGCCTCAGCCATTTCAGCACATTATAATACTGAGCCACCCCTCTTCTCTCACTCACTGCTGAAACAATTCCTCAGAGGGGCCACAAATTTAAGACCACCCAGGAGAGCTCCTACTCCAGCCTGGGACCTTAACTTTGTATTGGAAAAGCTCACTCTACCTCCTTTTGAGCCAGCTGCAACTGCATAGTTGAAATTCCTTTCTTGGAAAACAGCCTTCCTTATAGCCATCACTTCAGCAAGAAGAGTGTTTGAATTGCAGGCCCTCATGGCAGTGGAGCCCTTCATCATCATCTATGCAGACAGGGTGTCCCTCAGGACCAATCTTTCCTTTATGCCCAAGATAGTATCCAGTGTGGCCCTTAATCAGTCCATTCATTTGCCAACCTTCTTTCCTAATCCACAGAACAAAGGAGAACGAGTACTGCACTCTTTGGACTTGCACAGACAACTTAGATTTTATTTGAACAGGACTAAGCCTCTCAGGAAAACTTAACAGCTGCTAGTTGCCTTTGCTGCAGGGGCAGAGGGGAAGGCCATTTCAAAGCAAACCATTTCTAAGTGGATAGGCCATTGCATTAATTTCTGCTATAAGCACCATGGAAAACCTACCCCACAGGGAATAAGATCACATTCAACCAGGGCTGCATCTACTTCTACAGCCTTTCTCAGAGGTGTTCCTACCAGGGACATCCTAGAAGCTGCTACCTGGAGTTCTGTTCATACCTTCACCAAGCATTAGCACTTGCCTATTTTTTTCTAAATCCAGAGCTGGTTTTGCCACTGCAGTCTTGCAGGGCCTTATAGCTGGTCCTAATGCTCTCGAATTACCTCCTGCCTTCCTTAGCTTTGGGAATCTACCTAAATGTAATGACTGCAACAGTGAAACATGAAGAACATAGTACAGTTGTATACACTTACCGTAAATGTAGATGTTTTAGTGTATTCACTGTTGCAGTCTTGGTTACCCTCCCTCCAGCCCCCTGACTTCTATTGACTATACCTCTATTCTTGTTTACTATGCTTAAAGCTTTTTAGTGCATTTGCTTTTTTATTGGAGGTGTAACCTTGTATATAATTGCTTCCCATTATGGGGGCACCTGACATCTGGGGCAAGAAAAACTGATGTAATGGTATCGGCTGCATGCTTTATACCCCTGACTATCTGACGTCATGGAAGATGAAGCAACCAACGGAGGACCCAAGACTTGATAATCAGGCCGACTGAGGGCTACTGCAAGCAGATAACCCAAATGTGATGACTGCAATAGTGAATACACTTGAACATCTACATTTATGGTAAGTGTACACAACTGTACTTTCTATATGTTGTTTATTTGGCTCTATCTTACCTCCCCTCCCTGGACAGCTGTGTATTACCCCACCCCAGAGAATTTCACTTACCTAGCATATAGCTGTTGAACTATTCCATTTCCAAGGGGCCAACTCACTGATTGTTTTTCATGGGACTTTCACTCCTCTCAGCTCATCATCCCTGCACCTTTTCCACCTACCCCCCACCCCACCTTCTCCCCGTCCCCTCCCCCTTGGAGTAACTTCCTCCCACAAGGTTATAACACGGTGTTGCTACCAGTGACGCCATTTTTAAATTCTGCCCCTAGCCTGTTGTACTGTCCTGCGGTAAGGCTGCTCGTTGATAGGTTCTGTTTATTCACATAAACTAATGGCTCAATGTACTGCTTAGTGCTATATACTACTGTAGTTGCTACTGGAATACCTGGTATTGTAATTTTATGTTATACTTAACTCTGCATGTACCGGCTCAAACAGGTCTACACAACTTAAGAACTGTGTTACACATGTGCTTAGATAGGCGCAACTCTGCCTAAATGGCTGCTGTTCATGTTAGAATTGGACCAATACTAGCTAATTATTAGTTAAATCTGCCTAAATGACTGCTGCTTTTGTTGTATTTGCACCAGTCCTGCCATTTCTCTGTTTATTCTTCCCAAACGACTGCTTTTTGTAGTTCCATTATTAAGTGTTTTACCCAAATGACTGCTGTTTGGTGTAATTGCAGTAAGTAGTTGCCATTGTCCCCTCTGCTCCAAACACTTATTTGAATTGCTACCCGGAACTGGGATTACTATTAGTTTTACCAACAATAGTTCTGACAAGACTGTTTTAGCCTACAATTGAAACACATGTTAATACATACCGCTATTCTCCAGTTCGCATTTGTTTTATACTGTGTTACTGCTTTTTGTAATTCCATTATTAAGTGTTCTACCCAAACGACTGCTGTTTGGTGTAATTGCAGTAATAGGAGCCGTTGTCCTTCTGCTCCACATACACTTATCTGAATTGCTACCTGGAACTGTGATTATCGTTTGTTATACCAAAAATAGTTCCGGCAAGACTGTTAGCCTACAACTGAAACGCATGTTAATGCATACTGCTATTTTCCAGTTCGCATTTGTTTTATACTGTGTTACTGCTGTTTTTTAGCTGCTTAGAAATTGTTTACCTGCAAATGTTAATGCACTGTGTTGGAATTCCTCCTGCACTCCTGTTGTATGGTCTACTAGGTACAGCATAGTACCATTTTGTATCCTTTCTTTCACTCTGTTGCTATGCCCACTCACTCCTCTCCAAATATTACAATCTGGTACATCTCTACCCTTGTAACTTCTCCTTAGATATCTACTCTATCCTCTCCTAGACGCTCCCTTTTTGTTCTCTCTTCTTCCCTCTTTATGTTGCCAGACCACTAAACAGCCTCTTTCTCTCTCTACAGCTTGCTGTTACCATCACCCTCTAACTCCAGGTGCTCCTCAGATTATACTAAACTACCCAAGAATTTATAACCTTCTAAGGAAGACATCCTTGGACTCAAAACAACTTACAGCACAGTCTATCACGTGTTCTCCCTCAAACAGGAGTCAGTGTGTATGTAGAACTATCTACAGGTTTCCACCTATTTTTAATTTGTGTTTAAGTAAGAACTATCTACTTGTTTCCACCTAGTTTTAATTTATGTTTTTAATGCTTAAGTACCCACGGCATACACGATAGCAGCCTGCTGCCGCCTGTAGACATCCTTCACTCCCTCCCTGATTTAATAATTTCTAGCTGTCTGCATCTTACAGAATAATTGTATCACTATAAGATTTTACCACTAGGTGGCAGCATTTACCCACTATAGATGACCACACCCCATGTACCAACCCTATTTAGTTGCACCCCTAGCCCTTGTAGTTCTATATATTGTTTGTTTGGATCTACCTTACCTCCCCTCCCTGGACAACTGTGTATTACCCCACCCCAGAGAATTTCACTTACCTAGCATATAGCTGTTGAACTATTTCATTTCCAAGGGGCCAACTCACTGATTGTTTCTTGTTTCTCGTGGGACTTTCACTCCTCTCAGCTCATTCTGTTCGCCCCTTGGGCTCACTCTGCTCCCAATTCTCATCCGCCCCCAGTGCTCCTAACCTTATACTGCAAATAGTCACACCCCTCCCTCAACAGCCTATCACCATCCCTCAAGTGTCACATCCACTCCCACTCTCATACCACACCCTCCTGCATACATCCATCCCCTCTGCTAATCCCTGACAAATGATGCAAGGCATATTACCACTACTAACTCTCACTACTCTAGCCTACACCTCATCCATACACACTAACATACCATTAAACATGACCTTCCACATAACACATACCTACACACACATGCACATATAAACATTATAATCTGTCCCACACTATTTAATAATAACTCATTATTTTATATACTCAAACCACACACCACTAACAGCATCTAGACATCATTCAGACCTAGCTCATGCCATCAAACTCAAGCTATTCCTCAAAAAATGGCTACTAATCTCAGGAGACATACACCCAAACCCAGGTCCATTCAAAAGAATTCTCTCCCACAAACAGGTAACAGCCCTACTTATTATTAACATAAACTCAAGGAGTATATCCAATAAAATACATGACTTGCACTCAATCATAGCCCACTACTCCCCAGATATACTAACCATTACTGAAACCTGGCTAAAACCCACCACCCAAAATGAAGAAATTCTCTCCCAGGTTATAACATCCTAAGGCAAGACAGAGATACCAAAAAAGGAGGTAGAGTTGCAATCTTATTTAAAAACACACAACCTCCAGCCTCTTAAAACCCCACTTCCCAAATTTGAAAATTCCGAAACATTAGGCTCCATTATCTCCCTCAAAAACAAAAAGCGAATCAACATCCTCTGCAGATGTTCATCGTGCATACAGCTGCAGTCATAACAGATGGGTTCTCCTGCCGTCAGGCGGGTCCTCGGTCAGCCGAATTCCAAAGTCTAGGTCCGGCGTCAGTTGTCGTCACTTCTTCCCTGACGTCAGTGCAACAGGGGTATAAAGAAACCAGCCGATGCCATTTTCTTCAGTCTTTCTTGCCGCGCGGTGTCCGAAGCAGAAGCAGTTCGCAAGTGCCGGTCGGCCAGCTCCTGAGATTACGAAAATTTGGAAACTGAAGTCTTCTTAAAAGCTAAGTACCCCGTTGGGGAAACTTTTCTTGCCTCAGACCAAGTTAATAATTGTATTTCTTGTGGGAAGCAAATGCCGCATAAGGATTTCCATTCCCTCTGTAATCCTTGTTTAGGCCCAGACTACGACATCTCGGTCTGTCGCTTTTGTGCTACATTCAACAAACGCACTATTAAGCATCGGGCGGAGTTTGCCCAGCATTTTTTTGGAAAAGCATTTAACTATACTATGTCGTCGGATACTCCGACTCCGGTTTTGTCTAAAAAATGCAAAGACAAGGACCGACACTCGAGGTCCGCGCCCTCTACTGACACCACGCCAAAGCCGACTACACGTTGTCCGGTTCTCAGCGAGGCACCTACGCAGCCCCTGATTACTGACGACACATATTTGGCAGTGTCTCCTGTACCCGAGGTCGCAGGCTCCTCGGCCCACACCCCAACTACAGATACCGAAGCCACTCTTGACATTGAAACACAGAATGTGGACAGGTCCACCTCCACTCAAGGTGTCTTCAGACCTTCCTCTTCTTTCTCCGTCAAGGCTTTCACCAAGTCTAAAGCAACCATGCACTCTAAGAGACCGGCTACACAGGGCCCATCTCCAGGCCCCATGCCTAAGAAACAGATGCTTAAAATGGCTGAGGATTTAATTACTCTAATCAGAGGTTCTCAGCCCCCTCCGGACAAAAGGCCCAGAGTGGAGGAAGATTCCCCCTCCTCTGATCAGGGCTCCATTATTTCAGAACACTCTGATGATCAGGAACAGTCTTACTCCCCTTTTGAAGACTCTGATGCGGAGGAGTCTATTCCTTCTGTATCCCCCCTGAGGATTACTCATTTGGGGAAACCTTGCATACCTTAAGGGAACACTTCCACTGGGAAGGCCAGGATTATTCAGATTCCAAGAAAAGGCTCAGGGAATTTCTTTTGTTACCCCAGCACAGGCCTCTGGCTATACCTCCTGTCTTGGACATCCTAGATGATGTTTACTCGGAGGCCTGCCTTAACCCGGACTCTCTACCTCCAGCTCCAGTTAAGCCTGACAGGTACTACAGGGTTCCTGACTCACACCAATTTCTATACAAAAGCCATGCTGCTGACCTAGAAACCATCTCACAGGGGCCCAAGGGAGTTAAGGCCTCCATTGCCAAAATTCCACTGCCTTCCGAGAGAGATTCCAGATCCTTAGAAAGGTGGGGGAAAAAGGTATATACCTTGGCTACCTTATTCATGAGGGCCTTAAACTGTCAGTTTCATATGCTAAAATACAGTTTTTGTTATCACAATTGAAAAGTAAAATGTCACAACCTGAACAACCAGAATTGAAGGAGTTGCAGGATTTGATGCATAGTGCAGACCAAGTGGGTAAACATACCTTACAATCTGGTTTTGATGCTCTAGAGGCCTCATGTAGAGCTGCTGTTACAGGCTCAGTCATACGTAGGTATGCCTGGCTCAAGGAACAAGCCTTGCCTGATCATGTCAAAGCTAATTTACTAGACGCCCCTCTTCAAAAGGATGTACTATTTGGGGCTAATGCTGAGGAAGTATTACGGAAAATGGAGGAAAAGGCTAAATCAATGCAAACTGTGAAAGAATTTCTGCAGGTTCAACCCCCACGTTTTAGTAGAAATTGGCCTTCCAAAAACTGGTCCTTTCCTGCCACAGACAGACCCCAAAGAGGCAGATACAGGTGCCCGAGGGGGCAGAGGACAATCACAAGGATCGTATAGAGGCAGACAATGGCAAGCTCCTACACAAAGAGGTGGTGAGGACAACTCACAATCTTTCAGAAAGCAAACCCAATGACTTTCCCCTTTGCATGTTAACCAGGTCTCAAATGGCAGCCCCCTTAGGAGGAAAGCTGGCACTATTTTCAAAAAATTGGGATGTTGTCACAAAGGACAAATGGATCCTGGACATTATAAACAGAGGCTACAAATTCCATTTTCATACCCTTCCAAAAATGAGAGGCATGCCAAACCTGCCACACAATCAAAGGGCAGAGGCACAAAGGCAAATTTCAGATCTCAAACATGAAAGCTATTCAAGAGGTACCTACACACGAACAAGGTCAAGGTTTTTATTCCAGGCTATTTCTGGTGCCAAGGAAGGGAAAAGACTGGAGACCTATTTTGGATCTATCCATCCTAAACACATTTCTACTCGTACCAAAATTCAAGATGCTCACTCTACAGCAACTTCTTCCCATGCTGGGCAAGGAGTCTTGGCTGGTAACATTGGACCTCAAGGAGGCATACCTGCATGTCCCAATCAGACAAAATTGCAGAAGATACCTCAGATTTCTTGCAGGTTCAACCCATTATCAATTCTCTGCATTGCCCTTTGGCTTATCTACTGCGCCCAGAGTATTCATGAAATGCCTGGCATCAGTAATTGCCTACTGCAGACTTCAAGGGATACAAATATACCCTTATTTGGATGACTGCCTGATCCAAGCGGACAGCAAGCACATTCTTCTGAGACATCTGGCTTATGTAATAATGTTATTAAACTCTCTGGGATACGCAGTCAACAAAGAGAAATCAAGGCTAATACCCTCTCAGAAGATAATTTTCCTGGGTGCCAATTTGGACACAAACACCCAGATGGCCTGCCTCACGCCAGAGAAGCAGGGGCAACTAATTCAATACTTCAGAACACTGGCAAATTGCACCAGGCTGACTGCAAGGAAAATCCTGCAGGTTCTGGGATTCATGGCATCTTGCATCTTACTAATACCATGTGCAAAGCTGCATATGAGAAAACTACAATGGTACCTGAAAAACATATGGTCTCAACACAGCCACAGTTTGGAAACAATAATACCACTAATTCCATGTCTGCAAAAGGAATTTCTGTGGTGGGCTCAAGCATGTCAAACAAACACAGGTCATCCATTCAGCAAGCCTCAAGCAAATCAAGTCATCACAACAGACGCCTCGGACTACGCCTGGGGGGGGGGCACATGACAGACCGGTGCATTCAGGGCAAATGATCCCAAAAAGAAAAGCACCTTCACATCAATCAAAAAGAAATGCTAGCAGTAATAAATGCTATTATAGCTTTCAAGAACCTTCTACAACCAGGTCAACTATTGATAAGAACGGACAACACCACAGTTATGTGGTACATAAACAAACAGGGAGGAACACATTCTTATCCCCTATGCAGACTGGCCATGTCACTTTGGGACATGGCCATGGACTTACAGATGGAACTACAAGCACAGTACTTGCCAGGCAAGGAAAACACGCTGGCAGACAACCTAAGCAGGAATATGACAGATCCACACGAATGAAAATTGCATCCAAAAGTTTTTACAGAAATAATACAAAAAAGGGGAAGGCCAGACATAGATCTCTTTGCCTTCCACAAGAATCATCAATTGTCAAAATTCTGCTCAAGGATCTTCCATCCAAAGGCCTGGAGAGTGGACGCTCTTTCCTTCCGTTGGACATCAATGACAGTTTATGCCTTCCCTCCTCTTCCTCTGCTGCCCAAAGTTCTATTAAAGACCAAAGCAGACAGACCAAAGATGATCCTCATTGCTCCGGACTGGCCAAGGCAACACTAGTACCCACTCCTGAGGAGCTTGACGTATTCCCCACCATGGACCCTGCCTCTAATGCCTCTTCTTCTGACTCAGCACAGTTTCAAAACTCTTCACAGCCAGCTAAAAACACTCAATCTAGCCGCATGGAAGATTCCTTAGCATCACAACAGGCCCTACTCTCCAAGGAGGTGCAGGATGTCATTTTGGAGGCCAGAAGGCCATCGACTAGAAAAGCTTACTCCGCAAAATGGAAACGTTTTGGTGTCTGGAATGAGAAAAAGGGCCAGGATCCTGGAAAACTGAATTTACCTCAAATACTACAATATTTGTCTGAACTGCTAAGCAGTGGACTTTCTCCTCCATCAAAATCCATGCATCAGCCATTTCTGCAGAATACAACACTGATCCACCTTTATTCTCTCACCCTCTCCTAAGGCAGTTCCTCAGAGGGGCTAAGAATTTAAGGCCTCCAAGAAAACAACCAATACCTGCTTGGGATCTTAATTTCATGCTGGAAAAACTGACCTTGCCTCCCTTTGAGCCAGCTGCCTCATCAGATTTGCAATATTTGTCCTGGAAAACAGCTTTCCTTCTGGCTATCACCTCAGCTCATAGAGTTTCAGAACTACAGGCTCTCATGGCCGTCCAACCTTTTATCATCTTCCATCAGGACAGAGTTTCCTTATGAACCAACCCGTCCTTTATGCCTAAAGTGGTATCCAGGGTAGCTTTAAATCAGGCCATACATTTACCTACTTTTTATCCTAATCCTCAAAACAAAGGGGAGAGAGTACTACATTCCTTGGACATCCACAGACAACTGCGTTATTATTTGGACAGAACAAAGCCTTTCAGAAAATCAGAACAGCTCTTTGTGGCCTATGTGGTAGGAGCTCAAGGGAAGCCAATTTCCAAACAGACAATCTCAAAATGGATAGCCCACTGCATACGCTTTTGCTATTCCTTTCATGGCAAAACTGTTCCTACAGGCATTAGGACTCATTCCACCAAGGCCACAGCCACCTCTGCAGCATTCCTCAGAGGAGTTCCTACCAAGGATATTTTGGAAGCAGCCACTTGGAGTTCTGTGCATACCTTCTCAAAGCACTACAACCTACCATTATACTCAAAATCTAGAGCAGGCTTTGCCACTGCAGTCTTGCAGGGCATTTTGGCTCCTCCTAATTCCACTTAGTGCCTACCACCCCTTTCTTAGCTTTGGTATTCTACCCATCTGTTATGACTGCAGCTGTATGCACGATGAACATAGTACAGTTTTGTACCTACCATAAATGTAGATGTTTGAGTGCTAATACAGCTGCAGTCCAGGTTTCCCTCCCTCCTTCCCCTCTTGGGACAGGCCTATAGGCTGACACATCCTCATACAACCTGATTGGGGTATTCATTTATGATGTATTTGCTTGCAACTACTGTACTTTGATTATATTGCACTGCATGATTACTCAAATTTATGTATTGCCTTCCTTCTGGGGCACCTGACAGCTGGGGCAAGCAAAACTGAAGAAAATGGCGTCGGCTGGTTCCTTTATACCTCTGTCGCACTGACGTCAGGGAAGAAGCGACGACAACCGACGCCGGACCTAGACTTTGGAACTCGGCCGACCGAGGACCCGCCTGACGGCAGGAGAACCCATCTGTTATGACTGCAGCTGTATTAGCACTCGAACATCTACATTTATGGTAGGTACAAAACTGTACTTTATGTTCCTCCAGGAAATAACTCACCTATAATAGAGGATATGTTGCAATGGACTACAGTCAAATTGCCCCAAGAAACCATCCTGCTAGGTGACCTAAACCTAAACTTAAACTGGCTAGTCTGCAACTCCAACAATCCCTCAAACCATATTAACTTATTTGGATTCTCACAATTAATCCAAAAACCCATTAGAGTTGACAAAAATCCAATAAACACTCCATTCTTGAGTGGACTTTAGTTAATCCTCACCAAAGAAAATTATCATGTGGGCTCCTACTTGATGTACTGTGCCCACTGCCCACATTCCTCCTTCATAGACAGGTAGACATACCACACCTATACTATATAAGGAAACTAGAGATGAGCACAAGGTAAATCCACAAATTCTTAAAAGTATGCTATAACAAAGTAACTGGCACCCACTACAAACCCTAGCATTAGACCAGGCAGTTGAATATTTCAATAATACTTTTATGAATGTTCTAAATATACTAGCTCCCATCAGGAAATGTAGAACTAAGGTTAACTATGCCCCTTGGCTAAATAAGACAACAAAAGTCCTACTAAAAGACAGAGACAATACCTGCAAGAACTGGAAAAAGAATAACACCAACCAAGATAAACAGAAATATCAACAACTTTGGAATCAGGCCAAAAAACAAACAAAAATGGATAAACAAAACTACTTCCTAGGGATACAAAACAAACATTCCAAAAACCCAAAAAAGTTCTGGCAGGCTATCAATTCCCTTCTAAAACCCAGCCAAACTACCACCCCAGCTCCCAACACCAACAATGATAATGACAGCATAGCTTCTCAGTTTAACCATCACTTCACAGAATCTATTCTCTCATTATCTACCCAGCTATCCAACAATAATTCTGTATTTACCCCAACTATAGATCACAATAGTATACCCCTCTTTACACTCTCACCTATACCAACCTCCACAGTAAAAAAATTACTCTCAAAACTAAAACCCACCACTCTCGCAGCAGATGGCCTACCCAATACTTTCCTAAAATTAGCTGCAGAGTCCCTAGCCTACCCTATCTCACTTCTTATAAACTGCTCCATACAGGAAGCCTACACCCCCGAACTATGGAAAGTGTCACACACAATTCCCCTACACAAAAGAGGCAACTCCTATGAACTATCAAACTACTACCCCATTGCTATCCTATCCCCCCTTTCTAAGCTCCTGGAGAAATGCATTCACACCCAGGTGATGCACTTCTTAACCTCACATAATCTCCTCTCCCTCACACAGCATGACCGCTGCCCAAACCATAGTACAACTACTGCTCTTCTCTCCTATACCAACCAGATTAATCAACTTAGAAACAACAACTTCTTATCAGCCATATTTTTAGACCTATCTAAAGCATTTGACATGGTCTCACATAACCTACTTATGTCTTTTGCCCCATCTGCTACTTCCTGGTTCAAAAACTCTCTCTCTGATAGTACACCTTGCCATTTTACTGACTGTTTTCTATCACCACTTCTACCAACTACCATAGGCATTCCACAAGGATCAATACTGGGTCCTCTACTGTTTCCCATTTTCACCAACAAACTACATACCTCCACCCTGCATGCATCACAGTACATGCAAACATGTATTGTAGGACTTTCATCTCGTTGTAGGAGATGCATCACAGTATGCAGATGACTCAACCCTAATCTGCTCAGCCCCAACCATAACCACTCTTCAAAAACTTACCCAAGAATCCTTCTGCTCCATAGAAAAATGGATTACTAATATCCAACTTACTCTAAACACCAAGAAGACCAAATTACTTCATTTCACCCCAACAAATCCAAAACCACACCTCCTTCCTTCACCATCACCTCCAACAACAGCACCACAATCTCTCCCTCCCCCCATGCTAAGCTCCTCGGTGCTGAAATAGTTAAGGATCTTAACTTTAATGTCCAAATCTCTCAAACCATTAAAAAGGTACATAACAAATTAGGAACTTTATACAAACACACAGTTCCTATCAGACCAAGCACGAATCACCCTAGCCCAAACCCACCTCTTGTCTATTCTACTATATGCATTACCAGTCCTAATTCACATCAGGAAAACAGACCTAGACAAACTAGAATCATGTTACAATAAAATTGCAAAGTTCGCCAATAACTCCACTTTTAGAAGTCATCACTGTCTTGCCTTAAAAGAGCTACAATGGTAAGAGCTCCCTCAGCAAATTAGGTTTCACAAAGCTAGTGCTCACCTTCAACATACTAAAGAATCCCCACAAAACTCCAGCCCTAAACCAACTACTAAACCTATACTCAGCAAACAGTCCTCTACACTCATCCAACAAGACAGTACTCTGTATATCCAAAGCCAACAACACTGCAGGAAAAGCCCTTTTCTCTCATACTATTGCTAAGGAATGGAATAACCTCCCCCAAAATATCTCCTCAGCAACTTCTATCTCAGTGTTCAAAAAATCACTTAAGCCACACCTCTTGCAGTCATGGCTCTGTCCTTGCATTACATAAATGCTTTCCTGCTCTCCTCCGTTTCTACTATCCTCCTCCTCTCTCTCACTGCGTCTAATACTCAGCACTCAGAAACTCCTAGAACAGGGCCTACTATTTTCTACTATAATATCTTGAGTGATGCCGCTTTGATTGCATCAGTCGATGTATTTTTTTTCTTTTCTTTCCCAAGTACCGACATCCAGGGTCCACTATGTGTAATGTAAGCCTGCCTGGAAACAAGTATTGTATGAAATATCTTTTGATTGTATATATACCACTGTATAAAATTGTTGTTGAGCTTTTCTCCCCGGGCCTCCACTGTAAATGGACCTAGTTCCAGTCTGACTTTCCCAGTAAACAAATGTAAAATAAATAAAAATAAACATGCATTATGATCTCACCTAATTCTTTTGTACACTAGAATGCTATCCATAAACACTGCAATTCTGAAATGTAAATGTTCATAACTTGCTGTGGTCGTATCATACTTGGTGTGGTAGTGGATGTCTAATATCAAGAGCTTTCAGAAAACCCAGTCAGTAGGCATGCTTCTCTTATGCTGCAGAGATCTGCAAGGCATTCAGTACAAAGTGAAGAGGCCTCCCACACTGTTAATTTTTTTTTTGCTAGATTGAGCAGTTGAAAGTCTGTTCATTGGTGTTATTCAGGCAATCACAAGAGTGGACTGACGTGACTACACTAGAGGCATTTATATGACATACAATATAAAGGTGAGAGGCCTGCACCATCTTTTATATTTTTGTCACACTGAGCAGTTAAAAGCCTCTTTATTGGTATCATTCAGCCATCCTCCAGAGCTGTGGCAAGTATACAAATTGAAAATAGCCTCTTTTTTTTTTTTGTTTTTTTGTTTTTTTTTAACCACCTTTATAGAATTTTAATGTATTTCTGTTTTCAGTTAAGAAATTTAGTGACTCTAATTTGAAAAATCATTCTAAGACCAGTGACCTACCTGAGAAGGGCCACTAGCAACATCCTTGTGACCAAGAGATACCACTGTGAGTTTTCACCTTCACCAACTCTTCTACTTTGTTGAAACTTAGGTTTTTGAGTGTGAGCATTGTGCTTCCTTGTCTGCCGATTCTCGGCTCCTGGTCTCCCAAAAAAGCCTGATTTTAGTTTGTGTTATTTATTGTAAATAAAGACTTATCCAGCTGCTGTTGCTCTGGATTCTATCAAGAAAACTATAACCTTTCCATTTTTAATCTTATTCCTGTTGACAAAGACAGAGTCTTAGATATGTCCCCAAATACATAATTCTGCTAATTTAGGTTTCAGAGCCTTTATTTGCTGAACCTACATGACCAAGTTCCTCCTTGCTATTTCAAACAATATGGGAAAAATAAACATTTTTTATGATCATGACTCCAGTCCCTTGGACATGCTTAATACTGATTCAGAGGTAGCTAAACACACCATTAAATATGGTTATGATGCAGTTAGATGCTGCTTCAAGGGCAGCTGGCAGTGGTACATATGAAAAGGCTTTTCTTAAGATTATATTCATTTCCTAAGGATATTAAAGCACAACTTTTAGATACTTTCTTGGAGAAGGACTTGCTCTTCAGAAATGCTTCTGCAGGAAGTTTAAAAAAAAATAAATGAAAGGGGAAACTTTTATACAGGGTATTAAACAGCCTTTTCTTTATCTGGTGACTAAATTTAAAAGCGAATACTCTGTCAACGCAGGCTCCTTTTTCCGTGGGCCTCCCAAGTCTGTTCAACAAAAATCTTGACAGGATCACTTAAAAAAAAAAAAAAAAAAAAAAAAAGTTACAGTGAGACTCAAATTGAGCCCAAATGGATTGAAAGATCTGATTTGCAAAGAAAAAAAAAAAAAGACACCTGTCCCTTCCAAAAATCTCTCCTCTCTTCCCACCCTGGCCTACATCAGAAAAAATGCACAGAAACATGCTTATTCCCTGCCTAGTCACAAAGATCTACACTTGATAGGTACAATAAAAAGTAAGCACCTTGCTTTGGCCATGGGGCTGTTAACTGGCACACCTGTTTGCCCAAACTACCAGGAGTCATTAAAGAGGAGAAATATGGAAATTCCTGACAATGCATTGAAGCAGCACATTTCAAAGCTTGTGCATACTTCCTGCAAGGTTAATAAACACTATTAAATGCAGTGACAATACTATAGATGCCTATGCTAGAATGGCTTCCTTCAGGCTCAGTTGTCAGACACACTCTTTCTTTATGCTGCTCCTGTTAAGGGTTGCCACAGCAGATCTGTTTCCATTTCTTCCTGTCCTCTGCATCTTGCTCTGTCACACCAACCACCTGTATGTCCTCTCTTACCACATTCATAATATCTTAGGCCTTTCTCTTTTCCTCTTACTTGGGAGCTCCATCCTTAGTATTCTTCTTCTGGTATACCCAGCATCCCTCCAAATCTTAACATCTTTAACTCTGCCACCTCCAGCTTTGACTCCTGTCTTTTCATCAGTGCTACCATCTCCAACCCATGTAACATAGCTGGTCTCACTACCATGTTGTAGACCTTCCCTGTCACTCTTACTGGTACCCAACTGTCACAAAGCAGTCTTGACACTCTTCTCCACCCTGCCTGCACTATCTTCTTCACCTCTCTTCCATGCTCACCATTATTCTGAACTGTTGATCCCAAGTATTTAAACTCATCCACTTTTACCAACTCTACTCCCTGCATCCTCACCATTCCTCCGTCGCCCCCTCATTCGCAGACACGCATATTCTGTCTTAGTCCTGCTGACTTTCATCTTCTTTAGAGCACATCTCCACTTCTCCAGGGTCTCTTCAACCTGTTACCTACTCTCACTACCAATCACAATGTCATTCACAAACATCATAGTCCATGGGGACACTTGTCTGATCTCATCTATCTACCTGCCCATCACCATTGCAATTAAAAAAGGGCTCAGAGCTGATCCTCAGTTGTCAGACATTATTCTTGTTAAATATTTTAGCCATTGGAAGATGGCACATTTAATAGCTACACTTTGACCTCAGAGAATTAGTTTGGCTCACCCTTGTAAGAAATATTAAAAAAAAAAAATGAAAGAAAAAAGAAACAGCTTATTTATTTTTCTTATACCAAAATTAATAGGAACTTTCCAACATGAGTGGCCATTTTATCAAAAACAATTTCATGCCAAGTGATATAAACAAAGAAGAACTTTCAAACCAAGCCAGTGTAGAGGTCACAAAGGCAAACATTCTTGCAAGGAGCATCAATTCAACACACCTATGTACTGTTAATCTTCATACTAGTCTTGAGAGCCAAGACCTTCAAGGTGGTAACACCATAGTTCTGTGCTACAACAGCAACAAGAGGTGAATATTCTTGTCTCCTGCGTAAGTTAGCCATGAATGGTAATCTTGGACCTGCATTCGACCACAATTGTCACCTCTGGGGCTATTAAATATGTCAGTCCTAAATATCTTGGCAAGTCATCTGAACAGATCTGCAGCCAGTACCCATAGCTGGAAGTTTTCATTAAGTTTGCTGTTTATTTGCTTCCCATAGAATCCCAAGATCCCATGGTTCTGGATCCAGTAGCCTTGCAAGATAGCCCAACAGTGAATGTATTTTTTACAACAGGGGCCTTCTGTATATTTCTATTTTCACTTCCCTACCACTGAGTTCCTCAGTAGTATAAAAGGCTATGTAAACTAGGGTCAAATTGATTAGAACAGCACTCCTGCACTGAACAAAGTATTTCATTTTCCTCCCAGATGCATTCTCACTGTTGTAAATCAAGTTCCTGTCCCCATCTACAAGTAATATTCCCATCTGATAGCTTGATTATTTCTCCCAAATTTTTCTTAAGCTCCATAAGTTTTAGGTGGAATATAAATACATGCAAGCATAATCATCCTCCCATGCAAAGTTGCCACTTACTACCACAATTTTAGCATTACTCTTTTTTTCCCCTTTTCTCTCACTATTGGAGCTCATCTAGTAATCAATATAAGCACTCCCCTTTTCCTTTGTCCCTGATATTCTGAATATCCATCCTGTAATCCTCTCTCTATCAAATTCACAAGCTCATTTCTTTTCCAAATGTGTCTCCTGTAGAATTGCTATTTGCACTAGGCATTTCTTAATGCTCTTCTGTCCCCACAAGGCCTTACATGTTCCAAAATAGCATGTTTTGTGTAGCTGTTATGAGAAGATGCCCTTCTATTCGTATGTTGCAGTATTCATAATATAAGGGAGTATGCCACAGGCTTCCCCGAATGTCCAGCCAGTATACAGAAGTTTAAGTCCACTGTAAGGTGCATGTGATGTCACAAACAGGATCCCATCTGCCTGTCATAAAGTAACATTTGTATATAGCAGACGTCTGCATGTACCATACTCAGAAGTTTTCTGCCACAAGTCTGAACATTTCCGGTCGTTTGCTCATCAGCAAAGTTACGGAGTCTGATTCAGTTAAGTGCCTCATTAGGGTTTTTTCTTATTCTCTTTTGTGCTACTACTGTTTGCTGAAGTTACATGTCATCTAGGAAGGCAAGTGTCGATGTGGAAGGAAAATTCCACATAAGGATTTCCATGGTCTGTCTCTCTTGCCTAGGCCCTAACCACAAGCATACCTCTTGTGCTATTTGTAAGGCCTTTGTCCCGAAGACTCTTGAGTAGTCATCTCATTTTTCTTTTAATTTGTATCTAGAGAACCAACGTCTTAAGTGCTTGGCACACAATTCTTTGGAAAATGCATCAGGTCTTTCAGGGTAGCCTGCTCTGAAGAAGGCCAAGAAATCCAGGCCTGAATTTTCTTCTACCCATCCAATTCTATACATTTTTCCCGAGGCTGATGTTAGCCCAAAGACCTATTCAGAGGTATCTGGAGATTCTTCCATGCGTACCCTTGTGGAAGCCACAAAGGATCCTGCTAGCATGTTCTCTGAGGATATGCAGATGTCCGCTTTGGGTGAAAGGGGGGGGACCCAGGCTCATTGTCTGAAGGCCCTTAAGGCATTACACAAATCTTGGTTTGTGAGGGCATCCCTAGCAGTATTGTCGAATGTAGGCTGACATGTGGTCCCTCGTCCTTCCACCATATGGCACCACTGAAGAAGCAGCAGAAAACCTAGCATTCTTCTCCTCCTCCTCAGGAACAATCCACTGATTGGCAAGCCTATTCACAAGAACTGTTTAATGCCTTTGTGGCCCTTGGGCAATCCACAGGAATTTCTCTTCCTTCTTCCTTCTTCCCTTTCTCCAGTTTCTCCACAAAAAAAAGGATCAGAATGGAGGACTGATGAGGAAGATTTCTTCTGAGGATGAGTCTTTAGCATACTCAGCCCAGATGTCATCTGCACTAGGATATGCTTCCCCAGAGGAGGAATCAAATGGGACTAGCTCTCCAGGGGAAGATCTTACCTTTGGAGAGACCATTGTGAAGATGAGAGAATTTTTCAAGTGGGACTGCTCCCAGGTCTCAAACATAAAAAAGATACAATCTTTTACAGATGGATTCTCCTTCTCCATCTGCGGTACTTCCTGTGCATCCAGCCTTGTTGGATGCTTTTTCTTGTGCTACTAAGTGTCCTGACTCAACTTCCTGCCCCAAAAAGGTCAGACAGGTTCTATAACGTGCCAGAGGATTGTAACTTTTTAAGTGCCCTACTGCAGACACAGTTACAGTCTCAGTGGCTGCAGATAAAACCTCTAAGTTTTTCCTTCCACCTTTGGGCAAGAAGAGCAAAATTATGGAGAGGTTGGGGAAAACAAGTAAGTACTTCAACCACTCTGGCCTTTAGGCCTATTAACTACCAGACCCACATGGCTAAATATACTTTAGCCGCCCTATCTTAAGCCACTAAGCTTCTTTCTGAGTTTCCAGACACTAACATTAAATCCCAGCTTACTTCCATTTTAGGTTTCTCTGCCCAAGTGACACCTCATTCTATTAAATGCAGCTATGATGCAGTGGAGCATCTGCTAGAGCAGCTGCATCTGGCTCTGTACTTCGGGCATACTCTTGGCTGAGACCCCAATCACTTGCAGATGACTTCAAAGCTAAAATTATGGACATTCCACTAGATTATAGTGCGTTGTTTAGGTCTGCAGCTGCATTTAAGTCCTTGCAAGAAAAGTGCAAGGAGCTTCATGACCTTAAACATATATTTGTGTCACCAGTTCTAAGATTTCAAAAGCACTGCCCCTCTAAGACCACCTTTGTAAAAGCCTTCTTGACTCCTCCTCCTAAAAGTAAAAAAATTGTCAGAAAGCCTTCCTGTGCCATGTCTACTTGTACTCCTGCTCAGAAGCAGCCCTTTCCAAGCAAGCCAGGTAGTATATGACCTAGTTGCAATCGGATCTCTCTATCCTTTCATCTTTCCATTTCCCTGCCTGCTTGGAAACAAGAGACTCCCGAGTCTTTTCCATTATCCTCAGGGGATACTTTATGGTATGGAAGGCTCCTCTTACCTTCAGGGGTATTCCACAGCCTCCAAAAGATCAGTTGACTTTCTTTCCTCAGGTAATTCACACCTTGATCACCCAGGGTACCATTCAGGAGGTTCCTCCTTCCCAAATGGGAAAGGGAATCTACTTAAGGATTGTTCCTAGTCCCCAGATAGGATGGTTCTTGGAGACCCCATCCTAGGTCTGTCCCATCTAAACACCTTCTTTAAGGAAAATATGCGAAAAGAAGGTACCTTTAACACTGCTCCCCCTCATTCTTCCACAGGCCTTCATTGTGTCACTGGACATCAAGAATGCCTATCTTCACATCCCCAGTCATCCTGTTTTCAGGACATTTCTGTGCTTTGCTACTGTCTCCTCATATTTTCAATTTACTGCCTTGCCTCGTGGTCTTTCTACTGCACCAAAAGTCTTCAAAAAATGCTTGGCTCTTATCGTTGCTTATTGCAGACTCAGAGTTATTCAGATCTTGCCATACCTGGATGACCTCTTCCTTCAGGCTCATTCTCCAGACCTACTTCTTCAAAACCTTCAATTCACAGCATCTCTTCTGGAAAGGCTAGGATTCACTATCAATTTCCAAAAATCCTCTCACTCCTTCACAGGACCATGTCTTCCTAGAATGCAGAATTCAAAGCAGATATGTTGGCTTCCTTGCCTCCTCTGAAGGTCTGGTCTGTGACTTCTTACTTCCAAACTATCTTTCCACTCAAGTCCCTGACTGCCAGGGAGTTCCTTCATCTGCTGGGTTTCATAGCATCCACTATTCCCATGTTACCTATAGACAAATGTCACACGAGGAAACTCCAGTGGTATCTCAGGTCAGTTTGGATGCAAAATGCTCATCCAATAAATTTTGTGATCACTCTCCTTCCTTGCTTGAAAAAAGTATTGGAGTGGCAGATCCAACAGGTGTCCTTGAATCCAGGACTTCCCTTACAACCCCCCCCCTTCCATCTCAGGAGTTGTTCACGAACACCTCAGGTGTAGGATGGGAGTAGTTTTTGCTTCTTGGTAAGTTCATGACCTGTGGTCTCTGCAAATGAAGGAACACACCAATGTAAAAGAAATGAGAGCTGTCATTTTTGCCCTGATAACTTTCTCTTTTTCAACCAGGTCCCTTAAATTGATTCACAGGCACCACCACAGCAGTGTGGTATATCAGCAAGTGGGGGGGGGGACTAAGTCATATCTCCTGTGCAGGTTGTCTCTCAAGGCTTGGGAGTTGGCAACTCATCAGCTGACTCTGCAGATAGTTTACATTCCTTCCAGTCAGAATGTTTTGACAAACACATTTAGCAGGTCCATGACTCAATCCCATGAATGGATGTTTCTGGACATTATCCACCAGTGGGGCACTCCTCAAGTATCTTTTTGCCTCCCCCATGAACAGGCAACTTCCAAAGTTTTGTGCCAGAGTTTCCAATCTCAAGCATGGAAGATGGATGCCCTCTCATTCCCTTGGAAGGGGATGTTTCTCTATGCATTCCTCCCTTCCTTTCAGGAAAGTCCTGTTGAAAATTCATCAGGACTAACCAAAAATCTTGCTGCTGACTCCCTTTTGGCCAAGACAGCATTGGTTCCCCTTCTGCATTTAGTCAAGGGCAGTCCTCACAGGGTGGCTCTATTCACACAGGACAAGAGATTTCTTATACATCCACAAATGTCAACTCCTCAGATAGCACTGTGTGGGTGATAGGGTTTCGATCCCTTTCAGACAAAAATTTTCTGAGGACATGATACAAGTCCTGCAGAAGGCCAGAAAACCCAATACTAGGAACTCCTACATTTCCAAATGGGAGAGGTTTTCCATCTGGTGTCTTTCCAAAGATATACAACCATTGTCAGTAGTTATCCCAGTTCTGTTTTACCAGTGTGAATTACTGAAGACTGGGTTGTCATACTCTTTGGTAAAAGCTCATCTCTCAGCTATTTCTGCCTTGTCTGCCTATGAACCCCCTTTGGCTCCTAGGATAGAAGTCAAACTTTTCTTGAAAGGCATCTTTCATATCAGACCACTATGGAAACCAGTTTCTCCTCCTTTGGGTTTAAACTTTGTTTTGGAAAAACTTACATTGCCTCCCTTTGAACCAGCAGTTTTGTTTTCCCTTCAACATTCCACTTGGAAGGCAGTGTTTCTTTTGGCTATCACTTGAAAGGTTTCAGAACTTCAGTCCCTTTCACAAGGATAGGGTTTCCCTACGCACTAATCCCGCCTTCATTCCTGAGGTGGTGAATGACTTGTTTCTCAATTAGTCTATTAATTTACCCACCTTCTTTCCCTCACCACAGTCTGGTAGTGAGACGATCTTGCACACCTTGGATGTGCATAGACAACTCGGGTTTTATTTGGATAAAACCAAATCTGTTAAGAAGTCTAACCATTTCTTTGATCTGATATCCATGTCACTATTCATCACTGTTGGGTCGTACAATCTGATATCAGATGCAAGCCGGCAACTTATCTGACAGATCCTAGGCTCGAGGTCCTCCCACTCCCATAATCCCCTGCTGCCCTCTAACCCCTCAGATCTCATTTGCCACTCACCACTTCAGATGTGATTTGGTTGGCTCGAGTCTTTTTTGGGATAAGTGCTGAATTTTTATACTTTTCCATTCTGTAGACTTCATATCCTTGCTTTGTTAGGCTTCTAGCTTAGTCTAATGTGTTGTTTCCTCTGATGTAGTTATTTCTTATACTAGCTTGTTAAGCTTTTATGCTGCCCTTTTTCTTGTTGCAAAGAATTTGTAGATTCTTATTCTTCCTCTTTTGCTGTTGTAGTGTGGTAGTGCTGTGTGTTTGATTTCTTGATTGTTTCTACTGGTTTTTGGAACTTATACTTGATTACTGGTGTTCAATTGGGGGGGGGGGGCTGCTTTGGTGATCGGTTTGTCTGTTATGTCTGACAACCCAGCAGATTTCAAGAGATGCTCCTCGTGGTCAGAAAATGCCAATGTCTGATTCGCACGAGGAGTGCATCTATTGTTTGGGCGCCTACCACCTAGAGGTCGAGTGCAACATTTGTGCCACATTCAACCTCAGGGCCTTGGTCGAGCATCAAAATAAATTATTGTTGAAGGGTTTGGTTCAGTGGGGTCCATTGGCCTAGTCTCTGACCAAGCAGGGCCCCTCTGATCTCAAGAGGAAAGTTTCCTCTGTTCCTCGGTCGTCTTCCTCCTAGAAGCTTAGGCTCTTGGATTCGACTACAGCCTTGGTTCTGTCAGATCCGAGATCCCATGGATCCATCCCCGGATCCAAGACTTCTGCTTCAAGGCCTTCGGATCTGAAGTCATGGGAGTCTACTCCCACATCCAAGGCCTCTGGATCGAGACCTTCAGATCTGGGCTGACCAAGCCCAGACCTACCACGGATCCAACCTCCTCAGATCAGACACATTCGGGTTCCAACAGGCAGATCCGGGATCTGTGTCAGATTCCACTACTGTAATTGAGGACTGTCCTTTGGGTTCTGACATCGGGCAGCCCTTTGCAGCTCCCAGGCACAGAAGCCGATCTTCTGAGAGGTATAGGAGGTCCTCAGGGTCCAGGCATGTGTCCCCATCTAGGTCTTCCAGGAGTTTGCTTCCCTCTGACATGGGCAGGATGATGAAGTCCTTCCTTAAAGCTCAGATTGAGTTAGGGCTTCTTGCTTCCCCTCATCTGGCAAGGGGCTCTTCCCCTGTTCCTATGCCTTCTTCTCCTTGTCCGACCCAGGTAGTTTCAGACTTCCAAGCCCCAGGGCGCAGTGAGGAGGTGACGGGGAATGCCTAGAGCCCATTTTGTTTCTACCTCATCCAAGTCTCTGACCTGTTCTGCTTTTCCTACCCCAGAGCAGATGGGGTCCTGACACAACCAGTTGCTCTGGAGTCTTTGGGGGAGGGTTCCAGTCCTGTTTTATTCAGACTGGTCTCTGCCTCTCAGTGCTTCCAGCTCTCAACAGCTCGGGGCCAGTATTATTGTGGGGGTATGTTTTCTCTTTTCAGGTGGCCCTGCCTGCCAGGAATGGGGAGGGGGCATTGTCCAGCCCTTTGGCCTTCTGGGTAGTAGAGAGGACCTTCTCTACCAGAGCAGCCTCCCCTGCTATCCAGGGACCTTCTCAGCCCCCTAGAGTGGACCTTCCTCATCCTTCTTGAACCAGCCTTCAGGCAGGAGTTACCCCACTTTGGGGTTCCCCACTCTTCTGAGTCCTCCCCTGAACCCCCCTCAGAGGAAGTGCCTTAGAAGTGATTGTACAAGAGGAGGCACCTAGACTCCCCTATGGAGTCTCTCACTAAGGATACGGACCTCGATGAAAAGGATGGGTCCCCCAGGTCACCACCCAAGGATGTCTCCTTTGGCGACATCCTGGAGATCCTTAAGTTAAAGGGCAGATGGTCTTCCCAACCCTGTCCTCTGAGAAATCCATATTCCTGAAGTCGTTTGCAATGGGACCATCTACCACCTGGGTCCTCCCCCCTGCAGATGAACTGGTAGATCTTAATCTCTAGCAGGAGTGGAAGGACCCAGATACTGTGGAGCCAATGCTGAAAAGAGCGGATAAATATTTTAGGTCTTCTACTGACAGTTCTGGTCTAGAGGGATGGCAGTTGATGCGATAGTGGTAGATGCCACCACCAAAAAGAATTTGGAAGACCAGAGTACGTCTCTTTATCCCACTAACCATGAATCTTGGGGGATTGGCAGACACAGAAAGTGGGTCTTCACCTCAGCAACCTTTGGGCTGCGAGTGATAAATTACCTTGAGCACTTTACCCACCTCCAGAGGGATTTGGTCAAGGAACTCACCACTTCCCTTTCTGAGTTGTTGCCGGCCAAGTAATTGCACAAAGTGACCCCAAGCTGTCTACTCTTGCATCCCTGCCTAATTCATCAATGAGGCTGCTTTCCAATTCTGTGGAAGGTGACTCTCAAGTGGCTGGCACAGGCATCGCTATTAGGCATTTCACCTGACTATGCTTGTACGGGTTTGCAAAGTCCTTTAAAGCTTCCTTTACCAATTCCCCCTTCGATAGATCAACTGTCTTTGGTCCATCAGTCAGAGACATTTACCAGCAGCAAGCAGAAAGGTAAGACCTTGTTGGCTGTGACAATCAAGTTTTCTACCCCTCACCAATCCTTTTCTAAGACACGAGAAACTAGGAAATTATGGTACAGGAAGTCAGTCTTCCTTTCAGGAAGAACCCTCTTCTAAAAGTCGGGGGAGAGAGTTCAATGGCAGACGCCATCCCAGAGGCAGAGGGGTCCACAAAATCAGGGCTCCAGGGAACCCTTCTCTGAGAAGCCCTTTCAGTGCTTCTGATAAGCTGCCTGACTGTCCTGCCTTGGAGGCAGCTGGGGGCTGTTTGTCACTACACCCTTTGGCCTGGGCAAACATTTCAAGAGATCTCTGAGTGCTAAACCATATTTCCAGGGGCTATTTCATTCCTTTTTCCCAACCCGCCACCCCACTAAGCAGGAAACCCCTCCCCAATGTGCCACCCTATCAGAGGGAGTTAGCTCAGCAAAAAGTACTCAAGCTTCAGAAGAGAGCCATCCAAGAGGGTCCCCCAAGACAATGAGAATCCAGAACTTACTGTCACTTTTTTTGGTGCCAACAAAGATGGGACCAACGTCCAATTCTGGACGTAAGCCAGTTAAATCTCTCGGTCAAAATATCCAAGTTCTGGATGGTCACTGTTCAGTCCATTGTGCCTCTCCTGCACAAGGATGACTGGATGTGCTTTGTGGATGTCCAGGATGCGTACTATCACATAAAAATAGACCGGCAGTCTAGGAGACATTGCTTTCATGTAGGGTAAATTATTACCAATTTAGGATCCTGCACTTTGGTCTCACCACAGCCCCCTGGGTGTTCACCAAGTGCATGGCAGTAGTGGCAGCTCACCTGAGACTGCAAGGATTGCAAGTGTCTCCTTATCTGGATGATTTGCTCCTCAAAGCTTCCACCAAGCATCGATTGGCCATAGCCACTCAGTATGTTCTTCACCTCTTTGACCAGCTAGTAGTTACCGTAAATCTGCCCAAGTCGAATCTGCTTCCATCTCAAAACTTGGAAGTTTTTTGGCATCCAACTGGACACTGTGTCAGCGATTGCAGTGTTACCTCTCCAGTGGGTACAACTAATCAGTTCTCATGTTCAGTGCCTCCTAGGTCTGTCTCATCCTCAGGTCTACTTCATTCTGAGGGCCTTTTACATGAGGGTTCTACATTGGACTCATCAGTTCAGTGATCTTCTCTGTCTCATCCCATGACAGCTTCCATCCGCCTGACTCTGGTATCCAGGCATCATCTCCTTTGGTGCATTCAGTCTCCTAATATCTTTGCGGGCAGACCCTTTTCTCTTCCTCCCCCCAGTGCCACGGTGACCACAGATGCTTACCTGCTGGGGTGGAGGGGCATTGCCAGGGACCAAACTACACATAAATGTACTTGTGATGAGAGCTGTTCTTGCACTGCAAGCTTTTCAAGACTGCCTCACTCTGGGTACCATTGCAGTGCACACAGACAGCATGGCGATTGTGTGGTATATCAGACAAGGGGCCACACATTCTTATCTGCTTTGTTGCAAGACCATGAGTGTGTGGGCATGGGTGATGTCCTCGGGATCCTTTTGTTTGCAACACACATTCCAAGGGATTCCAGTGTGCTAGTAGACAATTTCAGTAGGCTATCTTGAGTCCTTACAAGTGGTCCCTGAATCCATCAGTGGCGAGAGAGAGCTTCTTTTGCTGGGGTTGCCCGAGATGCAATCTCTTTGCTTCCGCTCACAATCAGAAATGCAGCCAGTACTTCACCCTGATCCCCCCCCCTCCAGCCAGGGAGTCCCCCAAGGATGTGGTAGTTCAAGATTGGCCTCTGGGTCTCCCTTATGCTTACCCTCCCATACCTGTCATTCCCAGAGTGTTTCAGAAAGCTTGAACGCCTCAAGGCTACCGTGATCCTCATCACCCTCTTCTGGCCTCGGTAGGTGTGGTTCCCCTCTTAAGGTCTCATCTGAAGCACCCCCCCTTGGGTACTAGATCCCATTCTCAATCTGATTTCTCACTTCTCTTATCTTCTGATCCCAAATCTTCAGACTAGTCTGACCATGTGGTTTGTCCACTTCCTAATTATAAACCATCCCAGGCTTGCCTTGCCCATCAGAGACATTATTCTGGCCTCTCAGAAGCCTCCACCAGAAAAGTCTATGGTAGTAAATGGAAACTATTTTCTGTTTGGGCCAAACAGTGGAATATGGATCCTTTTCCGGCTCCCATTCCAGACACCTTATTATTCTTGTCTCTGTTTCAGGACAGAGGTAGTGTCTCCACTATTAAGCTGCAGTTGGCATCCATTTCTAATTTCAATGTTTGCGAGGAACCTACTTTTTCTTCCTACCTTTGTAAGGCCTTTTTGAAAGGTGTCTTCCTGCTTTGGCTTCCTAGCAAAGATCCTTCTCCTTGGGACCTTTCCTTTGTGCTGCAATCTCTTACACAGAGTCCCTTAAAGCCTGCCATAACTTATGATATAAAGTTCTTATCTTGAAAGACCACCTTTCTGGTGGCTGTAAAGTCAGCAAGACAAGTTTGAGTTGTAGGCTCTTTGTATTAAGCCTCCATACATAATTTTTCATAAAGATAAAGTGGCTGTCTGGACTAACCCCTCCTTCATGCCCAAAATGGCCACTGAGGCAAACTTTGAATCAATCCATTCAATTGCCAGTTTTCTTCCCCAACTTCTCCAGTAATGGCGAATATCTACTGCACACACACGATGTACATAGACAACTATGATTCTACTTGGACCGGACAAAGAGCTTTCACAAGTCTGACCAGCTGTTTGTGACCTTTTCTGTTAACAGGGTCGGGCAGTATCTAAGATTACTATTTCTTATTGGATTTCAAAATTTATTTCTATGGTTTATTCTAAAGGTTTGTCATTACCAGGACCAGTTAGAGCTCATTCCACTACATCTGTGGCTTCGTCAGCTGCCTATTTGGCCCATCATTCTTTAGATGAGATTTGTGCAGCGGCCATCTGGTCTACTTCTCACATTTTCGTTACTTAACATAGTTTCCAGGAACAGGGCTTCTTTTGGCTCAACAGTTCTTTAGCATGTCCTTCCATGAGGCTACCCAGGGTTTTATGGTAGCTGGCGAATTTCAAGAGAGAGGAATAGTGACATGGATAACAGATAATTATGTACTTAGGATAACACAGGTGCCAAGTTATGCTGTGTCACTATTTATCATTATCCCTCCCTCCTTCCCCTATCCTGTGGCACCTAGAGGAAGTGGAGATATCCTGTCTGGTGGTTAAGGTCTACCTTGGCTCTTTTCTAGCTCTCGGGCAAACTCAATCTGTGGGGTTATTGGGTAGAGGGGGGTTATGGAAGTGGGAGGAGCTTAAGCCTAGGATCCGGCTTGGATTCAATGTCTGATCCTACAATCCATGAGTGAATAGTGATTAACGATACCACAGATGCCAAGTTATGGTAAGTACATAACTCTGTTTTTTCTTATCTCAGGGCTCTGGGTGGACTAGTTTCCAAGCAGACAATGTCCTCCTGAATCTCTAAGGCTATTTCCTTTTGTTATGTGGCTCATGGGAAAACACTTGCTTCTCCAGTTAAGGCTCATTCCACTAGAGCTGTCTGTTCTTCAGTTGCTTTTTTCAAGGGTCTGGATACTATTTCTATCTTAGAAACAACCACTTGGTCTTCTGTCCATACCTTTACAAAATATTGCACGTTGGATGGTGTATCTGGATCTAGAGCTGGTTTTCCAAGGGATATTCTTCAGGGGTTTGTAGTGTGTGCTACTGCCCCACTCCCACTCTTTCTTCTGCATGAGCTGTGGTATTCTCCCTCTTGTTATGAATACTACAACATGAATAGAAGGACATAGAATTGCTGTGTAAAATCTTACCACAACCTTAGTTGTCCTTCTCTTCTATATGTTGCAGTATTGTATCCCTCCCCATCTTCCCTCTGATGCTTGCTTGTTTATTTCCTGGATGTGTTTTTCCTCAGTTTTTTTCTGAGGCTGGTGTTCTTCCTGGGGTATTCACTTCAGAGGACTGTATGTGCTGATGTCTGCTATATACCTAACATCACTTTATGACCGATGGATGGGATCCTGTGTGTGACATCGCTCATACCTTTCAATAGATTTAGTCCTTTGTATACTGGCCAGACATTTGGAACAACCTAGTGCAGACTCCCTCATGTTACAAATACTGCAACATATAAAAGAGGACATCTATGGTTACGGTATGAATTTACACAACTATTCTTAATTCCCACCTATGACGTATGACAGCTTTAAATGTCTATTTCCAGTTTTTGCATCGCATGCACCCACTAATGTTTGGCGGGTTGATCTTTTATACAGTTGTGTCTTATGTCCATTTGAATCTGTATAACATTTTACAAGAACTTTTTGTTTGAATGAAAACTCTCAAACAAACCCCCTCCCCCCATAGTCTATTAAACTCAAATATCTGTGTATATTTTCAAAGGATTGAGTTTAACCATCCTTAAAGGAACAATAGTCCAAAATAGCTGGATACACAGGCATTACTTAACATAATTTTAATGATATCCATACTAAGATGCGTGTTGCAGCCTGTGCTCCTGCTTACACTAACTGGTGTCTATTCTTATCTTTTTTCCCCTCCCAGATATGAAATACAGCTTGTATGCTTTCAAGAAACATTAACCGTTAGCCTTAAAATACTCTGTCTTTTATTGCTTGCCCCTATAGTCACCTTGTCTCCATAGAAACACAAGTAAAAAATGTACCGAAACCCTCATCTGCAAGCCTGTCCACTTAACACTGAACATTTAAAAAACAACAGAAGAAGAAAAACCAAATAAAACAAACCACACTGGAGCCAGAATAAAGTTGAGCGCTTTCGTCTCATTTATTACAAAACTTCATAACTAAAAATTAAATACAACTATTACTTTATATAAAACCATCAGTTATGACATCATTTCCTTAATTACTTGTTTAAAGTGAAAGAACAAATATATGCATACAACCATTTATATAGTCTTATGAATACAAATATAAACGTTAACCGTTACTTGTCCCTATCTATCATAAAATGTACATATATATATATACATACACACACACACACTAAAATTTTATAATTAATTAACATAATTTAAGTGGCTTTTTACAGAAATCTTATTTATACCTGGATTTACATCCACCCTTAAAAAAAGTCTTCCACTTTAACTCTATATTTACTAAAAAAAATAATTAAAAGAACCAATAAATCTGTCCCTATTAAACTTTTTCTACTACAAAAAAGTACATTTTATGAAATCTGTGCACTTCACTGAGTGCTTCGCTAAAGCATTGCTTAAGTCGTCCTTTTTAATGGCTAGCACATGCTCTCTAACTCTGTGGTTCAATTTTTCTAATAGTTTTGTCTGTATAAAAATTCTTACAACTGGAGCACACTGCAAGGTATACCAACCCAATTTACTTTTTTTGAAGTAGAAAAAGTTAATAGGGACATATTTATTGGGTCTTTTAATTATTTTTTGAAAATATAAAGTGGCAGATTTTTTTAGGGGTGGATGTAAATCCAGGTATAAATAATATTTCTGTAAAAAGCCACCTAAATTATATTAATAATTAGTTATAAACATTTTAGTACACACACACACACACACACACACACATATATATACATTTTGTGATAGGGACAAGTATCAGTTATTAATGTTTACATTTGTATTCATAAGATTATATAAATGGTTGTATGCATATATATTTATATTCTTTCACTTTAATCAATTAAGTAACAATTAAGGAAATGATGTCATAATTGATGGTTTTATATAAGGTAATGGTTCTATTTAATTTTTAGTTCTGAAGAAGTTCTGTAATAAATGGGACAAAAGCGCTTAACTTTATTCTGGCTCCAGTGTGGGTTTTTTTTATTTGTTTTTCTTCTGTTTTTAAGTGCTGGTTTGTGCTCACACT